>NW_028250173.1:0-61260 GCF_964263255.1 Lissotriton vulgaris
GACAGTGAAAGCGCCAATTCATGTCCTTCAATATAGGTTGTCAAGTGCATGCTTATTAAGTTTCGATACTGCAGAATACATGAGAATGATCTCTATTAACTACAACTTCAATGCCCATTCTGAAATAGTGAGTTGCTGACATGGTTTGATGGACTTGGGAAATTTAAAACAATGAAGGTGCAGCTTCCCATTAATGAAGACATTCGCCCTGTTGCACAGCACCACAGTTGAATTGCTTTTCACTTGCAGGAATCTATTGAGAAAGAACTTGAAAGACAGCATGCTATTATCGACTGCCCTACTGGTCCAACACTGATCCAACACTGTGGGTTTCACCCATTGTGGTGGTGCCAAAAAAAGAGACAGTGGAGGTTCAGTGAGCATTTGTGTTGATATGCAATTGGCCAACAAAGCAATCAAAAGAGAAAGACATATGGAAAGGGGCGACCAACTCGGTCCCCCCGAACGTATGGCCGAGTGCCTCGATCCCCCCGGGAAGCCATTTTTGGGCGGGAGGCGCGCCTCAGCTGGTATGCCCGAAGCGGCGTAGCTGGGGCGCGCTCGTTCCCGCCCTAGAGTGGGCTGGCCTAGACACCGACGCAGCCAGCCACGCCCTCGGGGCAGGCAGGGGCGGGTATACGCCCGCCCTGAAGACGGATAAAAAGGGACGCAAGACCAGAAGACATCCTCTTGTTCTTGTGCTCTGAAGCTGCACCTCCTCGCTGCACGTGAGCTCGGGACAGAACGAAGAGCCAATTTTGAGCGTTTTAATCTCTCTTTTTGTCTTCTAGATACTTCGTCTGAAAAGATGCCCAAGAAAGGCGCGAAGAGATTGTCGACTGACCAGTTGGTTCGGGCCCTCATGAAGGACATGTCCGAAATTAAGAAGCGGTTGGCGGAGCGAGACGGCGAGGAGGGATCGGGGCGTCCACCGGCCGGAGGGAAGCCAAAGAGGCCGAGAAGGGGGCCGGTCGGGGGAGACGTCCCGGTTCCCTGTTCCCCGCTCGAGGCGCCAGCCCCGGTACCGGCCCCGGTACCGAAGGAGGGGAATCCGATTCCCGTAGTAGTCACCCCGACATCCACTGAAGACATGCCTCCCGAGTTGGCGGCACAGTTAGCGGCGTGGTTGGGGGACAGTAGCGAGGGCGCCACGGCTGCTGAAGCGCAAGCACTCATTAAACAGTTGCGCGAGAAACGTGATACAGCCAAGGTGCCCGCGTCGGATGCGGTGATAGACAAGCCACGAGTGGCGGAGGCAGCGTCCGGTGCAGGTAAGCGGCCATTGCCGATCGCAAGGGATGAGTCAACACCCTCTCGTAGAGAAAAGTTGGGGCAACATGTTCCTTTGGCAATAAAGGAAAAGATTTGGGCGGGGGAATACGTAAACATTTTCTCCCTGCTCGTTGATCACTATGAGGTCGAAACTGTTAAGGGTCAAAAGGATCTGATGCATCCGAGTGTTTGGCGCGCTAAAATGGCCGCCTTTAAAGTGAATGAGAATATTGGCAACTGGGGTAATGCTTGGGGAATTTTTACGTCAATTTTGGGGGAACGTAGGCCTGAATTGCTCCCTGAATTTCCAGTATATCAGTCACGAATTATGGGGTACTCGACATCGCACCAAGGTAACCAATGGTTCTGTTATGACAACCTTTTCAGGAAAGCGATGGAGCATAACAAAAGTTTAACTTGGGACTGTTACGATTCTTTGACATGGAATAAAATGAAAGAGTCGGGGATGTTGAAAGTGCCGTTGGTGGGGAGTACTGTTGGTGAGTCCTCCCGCCAAAATGGGGGGACGCCCTTTCGGTCGGGTACGGGTACAGACGATTACCCGAGACCCGCCGGCAATACAGGGAAGAGGGGTTTCTGTTTCAATTTCAACAAAGGTAAATGTACTAGGCCCCCGGGATCTTGTAAATTCAAACACGAATGTAGTGGTTGTGGGGCACCCCATCCTGAGTCCTCGTGCAGAGCCAAATCGGGTGAAAATGGGGGTAGAGGGGGCGCCAAACAGGTCTAATATAGTCCGAGGGGCGCCTTTACCAACCCCGATTGATACCCTGGCAATGATTCCCTGGCTCAGCGAATACCCAGATCGTACTTCTGCTGGGGTGCTACGAAACGGTTTTTCATATGGTTTCCGCATCCCGGTGGGGAACTTTCAGGGTGTCGGGACGTGCAAAAACCAACTTTCCGTCTTGCAGCATACGACTGTAGTACAGGATAAGATCCGGAAAGAGGTTACCCGAGGTCGGGTTGCCGGCCCGTTTAGTGTTCCCCCGGTACAGAATTTTGTTTGTTCTCCTTTAGGGGTGGTCCCCAAGAAGGACCCAGGTGAGTTTCGATTGATTCACAATTTATCAGCTCCTCATGGCCTTTCTGTAAACGACGCAATTGATCCAGAGATATGTTCGGTGCGGTACGCATCATTCGATGAGGCCGTAGCCATTTTGAATCGCCTGGGGCCCGGGACGCTGATGGCGAAATCAGATATCGAGTCAGCGTTCCGTTTGCTCCCGGTATACCCGGAAGACCAACGTCTTTTGGGATTCATGTTTCAAGGTTCGTATTACATGGATAGGTGTATGCCGATGGGGTGCTCTATATCTTGTGCATATTTCGAGAAATTCAGTAGTTTTCTACAATGGGTTTACACGAAGAAAACGGGTTTTCGAAATGTGATGCATTACCTCGATGACTTTCTGTTCCTTGGGGCCGCTGGGGATGATGAATGTGCCCGGGCCTTGACTGAATTTTGTGTTTTAATGAATCAATTTGGCGTGCCATTGGCACCAGGTAAAACTGTGGGTCCCACGACTTGCCTCGAGTTTCTCGGGATCGAGTTGGACTCTAGTGAGGGTTGTTTTCGTTTACCAGCTGCCAAAGTGTCGAAATTCAGGGCAGCCCTGCAAATGTGTATTATTGCATCTAAAGTTACGCTGCATCAATTGCAGCAATTGGTGGGGAAGTTGAACTTTGCCCTGAGGGTGATCCCGATGGCCCGCCCCTTCTCCCGTTCAATTGCCCAGGCGATGGTCGGCCTAAAAGAGGGTCATCATCGCACGAGATTATCGGCCGAGGTCCGCCAGGACATGCGTATTTGGTTAGCATTTTTGGTGGATTTCAATGGTCAAGTCGTCTGGAACAAACCGGCCTTGTCCTCTGAAGAGCTTGGTCTATGGACGGATTCAGCGGGAAGCATGGGTTTCGGCGCCATCTTCGGCACAAAATGGTCGGCACAAAGGTGGCCAACATGGTGGCATGAAGGGGGGCTGACGAGTAATATTGCTTTCCTTGAACTGTTTCCCATCTTGGTGGCCCTCAGAACCTGGCCCGATGGATTCAAAAATCACTCTGTCATATTTTGGTCTGATAATATGACCGTTGTAGAATGCATCAATAGTCAGGCAGCACGTTGTAAAATGATTCTAAGGCTGCTTAAAGAAATTGTCTTACTGTGTATGCAACTGAACGTGGTATTCAGAGCAAAACATGTCCCGGGGGTGATGAATCAGGCTGCTGATGCACTGTCTCGTTTTCAAATGCAGGCTTTCTTGGGTTTCCTTCCCTCAGCGGACCCAGAGCCAGCACCCTTTCCCGAAGCTCTCTGGTCTCTCGGTGCCCCGAACTTCGTTACCTCGTGGGAGAGAGTCTAGCACCAAGGACGAGGAAGGCATACGAAGGGGCGTTTCGGGCTTATTTAGCCTTTTTGGGGACTGAGAGAGGGGGGCTTTGGGGGCATGAGGATTGGGTAGTACATTTTCTGATGTCCTTGCGTAAGGCTGGGAAGTCGGTGGCTACAGCCCAGAGGCATCGTGCTGCCATTTCCTTTGTTGCCAGGGCGCATAATATCCAGGACCCGACAGCGTCTTTTGTGGTACAGAAAGCGCTGCGTGGGTGGCAACGCCTTGAGGGTCGCAAAGTAGATGAGAGGCGCCCGATAGGTCTGGATAGGTTGTCCCAGTTGCTGGCCACACTCCCCGCCACATGCTCGTCTCAGTTCGAGGCCTGTTTGTTCCGAGCTGCTTTTACGCTTGCATTTCACGGGGCAATGAGGATAAGTGAGCTGGTAGCAAGGAACAAGCGGGATGTGGTGGGGGGTTTGTGCCAGGAACACGTTCAGATCAGGGGTGAGACGATGACTGTATCCTTTGTCAAGTCAAAAACCGATCAAGGTGGGGTGGGAGACTGCATAGTCATTCGCAGGATTTCAGGGTCTTCCATGTGTCCGGTGAAGTGTTTAGAAGATTACCTAGCACGAAGGGTGGCATCATGGGGGGGGACATTGTTGAGACACGCGGACGCCACCCCACTGACGAAGTTTCAGTTTCAGCGGGTGCTCGCGATGTCAATTACCGCAGCGGGCTTGGACCCGGGTGAGTTTGGGACCCATTCCTTTCGGATAGGGGCTGCCACGGAAGCTACAGCCAGGGGTCTTAATGTGGAACAAGTAAAACGAGTGGGGCGTTGGTCCTCCAATTGTTATAAGAGGTATGTGCGGTTGCACATGTTGTGAAGCTGTAATAATGTACTCACGCTTCTTGTCTTTTGTTTGGTTTTCAGTTACGCAAGCCTTCGAGGCGGGGCGGACTATGCAGTCGACCCAACACCAGGCCAGCGGTCAGACATCACCGGCTGTGAGAAAAGAGGTGTGGGTCGTGGGCCACTCATACGTGAGGCGTGCCGCAGACGTATTCGAAGCAGGTGACATGATTCACGTAGCTGGGGAATACGGGTACAGAATGTCCTTCTACGGAAGGGGCGGTCTCTGTATTGACCAGTTTCAGGCATTCTTTGAGGGTTTGTTAGGGCGGACGAGGTCACCGCCGTCTATAGTCATAGCACATTTAGGGGGCAATGATTTGGCCACCACCGGTAGAAGACTTCTCCTGGAGGCAATGCTTTCCACTGTAAGTTGGTTGGCGAGGAAAGTTCCGGGGTGCATAATTGGGTGGTCTCATATGATCCCACGAAAAGTGTGGCGGGGGGCTGTTTCGATCCCTGCTTTGAACCATTCTGTTAGAAAACTTAATAACAAAGTGAGTAGGTTGTTTCGTTCCAGGACATTGCATTCTATCTCGCACGGTTGTATTAATGATGACAGTATGTATCTAGGGGATGGTGTGCATTTGTCTCGGGTGGGAAATGAGTTACTCATAGGAGACTTCTTAGCATGGTTAAAAACGTTGGAACATGACCTTTAGCTAGGAGTTTTGTGGGGGGCCCGGATAGCCGGTCAACTATCCGGGCCTGTGGCGGTAAGGTCATGATCGGTGAGCACTAATTAGTAGATCCCTATGAGTGGGCGTCACCCAACACGGATGGGAGCGCTCGGGAGAGGTGGCCATTGGCCCCTCAATTGGGAGGCGGTCCCTTCTAAGGATGGGTCGCCGGAAGTAAAGGAAAGGCGGTCAAGGCCCCTTCCTTTGTAGGAGGGGTTACAGCCCCCTCCTGGGGAATTTCCCGGGGCCAGTGACATCTGCGACGGCAGATGCGGTACGTTGTGTGGGGTTGGGATAAGGTCTACGGTACCTTCTAGATACCTCACACGAGTATTCGAACGACCTTTAACTGGCGTCGAGTCTTTAGGTGCCCCCGTCAAGTCAAGGGAAATTGGTAATAGTTGCACTTGAGGTATGCCTCCGTGCTGTCGCCCAGCCCAAGTGGGAGGGGTAAGTCTGGTTAGGGATCTTGACACCGGTTATGACCTTGCCGTTGGCCCTTAAACGTTAGGTTGTACAATTTCAATATGTCAAGAAATGTTTTGTAGGATGCTAGTTCGGCTAGGAGAACCTCTGTATTAGAGAATCTGTTAAGGTTAGCCAAACATCGCAATATGGTAATGAAATTGTACATAACATGAAACGTTTAATGTTTTAATTTTGTTTTAATAAATACGGCCGGGATGGTCACTCCATCCCACTTCCAAAAAACTTCAAGAACTGTTTCCGGTTTCCCTCCTTTTGGGGATTGTGTTGAGAGGGGGTGGCGGGTATCTCGGCCATATGGAAAGGGGCGACCAACTCGGTCCCCCCGAACGTATGGCCGAGTGCCTCGATCCCCCCGGGAAGCCATTTTTGGGCGGGAGGCGCGCCTCAGCTGGTATGCCCGAAGCGGCGTAGCTGGGGCGCGCTCGTTCCCGCCCTAGAGTGGGCTGGCCTAGACACCGACGCAGCCAGCCACGCCCTCGGGGCAGGCAGGGGCGGGTATACGCCCGCCCTGAAGACGGATAAAAAGGGACGCAAGACCAGAAGACATCCTCTTGTTCTTGTGCTCTGAAGCTGCACCTCCTCGCTGCACGTGAGCTCGGGACAGAACGAAGAGCCAATTTTGACCCACCCACCAGCCCCTGAAGACAGCCAGTTGTGTAGAATAAAGTTGATTAATTTTGCTTCGGTTTTCGTATACAGGTTGTAGTGCCATGTTGATGAGTTAATAAAGAATGGTCGTTTTGAGAATGTTTGCCATTAAAGATATTCAGTTTAGCGTTGAATTTTAATGCATGCTCTTTCGGTCATAGTGGCCAATGTATTCGTAGGTTAATTTGCACTGTCGTATTTATTTTGGTAGGCGGTAAGGTCATGATCGGTGAGCACTAATTAGTAGATCCCTATGAGTGGGCGTCACCCAACACGGATGGGAGCGCTCGGGAGAGGTGGCCATTGGCCCCTCAATGGGGAGGCGGTCCCTTCTAAGGATGGGTCGCCGGAAGTAAAGGAAAGGCGGTCAAGGCCCCTTCCTTTGTAGGAGGGGTTACAGCCCCCTCCTGGGGAATTTCCCGGGGCCAGTGACATCTGCGACGGCAGATGCGGTAAGTTGTGTGGGGTTGGGATAAGGTCTACGGTACCTTCTAGATACCTCACACGAGTATTCGAACGACCTTTAACTGGCGTCGAGTCTTTAGGTGCCCCCGTCAAGTCAAGGGAAATTGGTAATAGTTGCACTTGAGGTATGCCTCCGTGCTGTCGCCCAGCCCAAGTGGGAGGGGTAAGTCTGGTTAGGGATCTTGACACCGGTTATGACCTTGCCGTTGGCCCTTAAACGTTAGGTTGTACAATTTCAATATGTCAAGAAATGTTTTGTAGGATGCTAGTTCGGCTAGGAGAACCTCTGTATTAGAGAATCTGTTAAGGTTAGCCAAACATCGCAATATGGTAATGAAATTGTACATAACATGAAACGTTTAATGTTTTAATTTTGTTTTAATAAATACGGCCGGGATGGTCACTCCATCCCACTTCCAAAAAACTTCAAGAACTGTTTCCGGTTTCCCTCCTTTTGGGGATTGTGTTGAGAGGGGGTGGCGGGTATCTCGGCCATATGGAAAGGGGCGACCAACTCGGTCCCCCCGAACGTATGGCCGAGTGCCTCGATCCCCCCGGGAAGCCATTTTTGGGCGGGAGGCGCGCCTCAGCTGGTATGCCCGAAGCGGCGTAGCTGGGGCGCGCTCGTTCCCGCCCTAGAGTGGGCTGGCCTAGACACCGACGCAGCCAGCCACGCCCTCGGGGCAGGCAGGGGCGGGTATACGCCCGCCCTGAAGACGGATAAAAAGGGACGCAAGACCAGAAGACATCCTCTTGTTCTTGTGCTCTGAAGCTGCACCTCCTCGCTGCACGTGAGCTCGGGACAGAACGAAGAGCCAATTTTGACCCACCCACCAGCCCCTGAAGACAGCCAGTTGTGTAGAATAAAGTTGATTAATTTTGCTTCGGTTTTCGTATACAGGTTGTAGTGCCATGTTGATGAGTTAATAAAGAATGGTCGTTTTGAGAATGTTTGCCATTAAAGATATTCAGTTTAGCGTTGAATTTTAATGCATGCTCTTTCGGTCATAGTGGCCAATGTATTCGTAGGTTAATTTGCACTGTCGTATTTATTTTGGTAGGCGGTAAGGTCATGATCGGTGAGCACTAATTAGTAGATCCCTATGAGTGGGCGTCACCCAACACGGATGGGAGCGCTCGGGAGAGGTGGCCATTGGCCCCTCAATGGGGAGGCGGTCCCTTCTAAGGATGGGTCGCCGGAAGTAAAGGAAAGGCGGTCAAGGCCCCTTCCTTTGTAGGAGGGGTTACAGCCCCCTCCTGGGGAATTTCCCGGGGCCAGTGACATCTGCGACGGCAGATGCGGTAAGTTGTGTGGGGTTGGGATAAGGTCTACGGTACCTTCTAGATACCTCACACGAGTATTCGAACGACCTTTAACTGGCGTCGAGTCTTTAGGTGCCCCCGTCAAGTCAAGGGAAATTGGTAATAGTTGCACTTGAGGTATGCCTCCGTGCTGTCGCCCAGCCCAAGTGGGAGGGGTAAGTCTGGTTAGGGATCTTGACACCGGTTATGACCTTGCCGTTGGCCCTTAAACGTTAGGTTGTACAATTTCAATATGTCAAGAAATGTTTTGTAGGATGCTAGTTCGGCTAGGAGAACCTCTGTATTAGAGAATCTGTTAAGGTTAGCCAAACATCGCAATATGGTAATGAAATTGTACATAACATGAAACGTTTAATGTTTTAATTTTGTTTTAATAAATACGGCCGGGATGGTCACTCCATCCCACTTCCAAAAAACTTCAAGAACTGTTTCCGGTTTCCCTCCTTTTGGGGATTGTGTTGAGAGGGGGTGGCGGGTATCTCGGCCATATAGGTCCACACATTGTGGACATGATCATGCAGCTGAATGGCACCAACGTTTTCTACCACCTTTATTTGATCAAAGCTTACCGTTAACTTGAACTAGTAGAAAACTGTAAGTACATTACTAATTTTTCAACTCATGTTGGTTTGTTCAGATATAAAAAGGACTTTGTTTTGGTGTGCAGTCAGCTTCAAAAATATTTCAAGATGTCATTTGTGAAAGAATTCTACCTGTCACGCATGCTTTTAACTACAATGATAACATATTGGTGTTTTGGAATACACGAAAGCAGCATGATAAAGCATTCACAAGTATGCCATCTGCTTGTTGATGCAGGCCTCACACTAAATGCAGAGAAGTGTGAGTTTCACAAAAATAGACTTAATTCATTTGGGTGTATTTTCTCTGAAAAGGGAATGATTCCTGATCCGTCTTGCAGCGGGCCGCTCCCCCTTGGAACCCAGAGTTAGGGCGGCCCTGGATGGCAGTGGGCCCCCCGCCATTTTACCGAGCCATGCGTGGCTCCAGCAATGGCCATAATGATCTAAAAGGCCCCAGTGGAGGTCCCGAGGGCCAGAGGGGCCCGTGTTCTTGCCCCTGAGGGCCCCAGTTATTTTTAGGGCCTAGATGGCTCCTAGGGGGTGCAGTTCTTTTAAAGCACCAGATCTGAGGGGCATGTGTGTAGTAAGAGCCTAGAGGGCTCCAACACGGTGCACTATTTATTCCCAGAGCTAGAGGGCTCCACCGTTTTGTGCAGGATTCATTTCCAGAGCCAGAGGGCTCCCACGTTTTGGCGCATTGTTATTCCTGACGGCCAGTGAGAGCCCATGTCACAGTTTTGATTTACAGCTGCTTAGCAAGTAGTGGGCAGCTGCACAGTTTCGGTTTTCCTTTCAGGGGACTTGTTATTTTTGGATTCAGGAGTGAGTCGCACACTCCTTAGCCCTACCTAGGTCATTGCAAAGTACAATGATTACCGGTGTTCACTGGTTGTACGTGTTACGATCTATTTTACTTTTACCAAGTTATCTATGTTACTATTTCTTTACCAAGTGCTGATTCTGACAGTGGCCCCTGTGGCCCTGTCCTGTGTACATAATTCCTTGTAAATATTGCCCAGTGCCAGTTGGCACAGTGTACATAATGTGATTACTACTCTAATGTGTTTTCAGAATACAAAGCCTATTTGTGATATAACCTTGTGTGTAGTTCCTTTTGTGGGGGGCCTTGGATTTTGTTGTTGGTGGGTGCGTGTGCCAATGCTTTACACATTGCCTCCGGGATAAGCCTGTCTGCTCATGCCAAGCTACCAGGGGTTATCTTTGGCATGTAACTCCCTTTCCCTGACTAGAATGGTGGTCTCTGACTGGTTTTGGCTCAAGCCTCGGCCAACCAGAGATCTCCATTTCTAACAGGAACGAACTATAGTTACCTGCATGAGTTATAGTTACATGAGATAACAGTAACTCTCACTGCCAAATTTCAATGGTTTTGTGTGTATGAAATCTGAACCTAACTATAACGTCCCTGCAACCTTAGTTTTTTTAGTTAATTTCTAAGGCTTTTTCAATTCTATTTCCTAACTATAATGTCCATGCAACCTTTGTTTTTTTTCAGCGAATATATACGAGCACACAAACATATATATACGTGTTTGTGTGTTTATATAAGCATATATCTAGAAGTAGTTTTAAATATTAGTGGAATATATATACATTACATTATATCAAATGTGTGTATTATATTTAACATTTACTACTTTAACCACTATTTATATATTTTGTTTTAAAACAATTTTATTTGTCTATTTTTGGACGATATTAGTGTCAACAATATTTTTTTAAAATATTGAGTTTCATATATGCTAAGCGTTGTAGGTTAGGTGTAGTATTGAGTAAGATTGGTTAAGTGGACATTAGTTGTTAAATAATAATAGCATTCAAGGTGGCTTTGTACATTTTGTATGAAAATGTTTACACTTTTATGATACAGATTTCTTCAGGTTTTTGTTTTTACCAATATTTTTTCTAACACTATTTATGTTGTGATATTTTATTTAGTTCAAGTTCAAGTATTCAGGAGCAAAAGCAAACATAAAAGTGCATATGTTAAAATAACAATTAAACAATTCTGGCATTGTTAAAAGTAAGTAAAACTGCAGTAAGAGCAGACGATATAATCACCATGCAAGATTAATCCATACACAATAACATTAAAACCAGTGATCAAATCATAAAATTAAACACCAATAAGAATGCATACAGCAATATCCTTTATAAAAATACATGCCTGTATCTAAGGGCCATATGCGAAATGACCCTGTAAAAATGGGTTCAGTAATACTACCATAGCATTAACCTGTATGTCACTCAAAAGTGCATAGTGCTTCGAGAATGGATGGCTAGTTTGAGAAACGCAGCTACATGAAAACAGCAATCTATATCTGCCAGCTGTTTAAGATGGTACAATATTGATCTGCATTGCCGAAAGTTAATTTTTGTAAATAATAGAATTTAAAATAGTTTCGCGTATTTTATAAAAAGTTTGCTGAAAAATAAGAATTGTAAAATAGATTGAACCAATGTGCAATCACATGGACATATGCAAGAACTGAAAACATTTCTGAGAGCCCAAGGAAAAACACAATAAAGAAATGATTGTGCTTGTCCAAAATATAAACAATAAAGATGTTTTCCAATGACCTCACATGCTAAACAGACCCAAAGTGCCTACGGAGCTTAATGACAAATAAGCAGAATTTGAGGACGTTTTCCCTTCTCTCTCAAGCCTTTGTATGCAAAAATGTTCTAATAATAGCGCTTTCACACTTTTTCCCCTGCTTTCCAATAGTACTCGGGTTATCAAAGAGGTGGGTCACCAAATCTCCTGAAGGTTCGTTGTAACATAGGATAGCTAGGGGATACATGTGCCTTTAACATATGCTAGGCAGTCTTTAATGATGGCTTGGTTCAGTCTTGCCTCCATGGTCCACCAACCACATAGCCACAGGAATAAGGGACAGCTCTGATGCGGTCTTCGATATAACTCATGCCAAGTTCCTTGTGACATATAATGTATGAGGTAGATAAAGGACCTGACACCTCCCTTTTACAACAATGATTTTCTCAGTCTGGAGTGTGGCACAATTAGCCAAACACCAGATCTCAGCTTCATATGTAGCCACGGGTACACATTGAGTTTCATGGATCTGTAACATAGGGAGAAGTTTGCTCCCCCAGGAGGCAGAAGAAGATTAGGCAAAGTACCAACAGATCTGGAAAACTTTAATCTACAATTTCCATGAGCCTGATGTCTCAAAAGATATCCCAAGCTAAGAAAAGATATCTGTTTTGTCCAAGCGTTTATTGCAGACTGTATGAGAGAAAGCACAGATGTGCTTCGGGCCACCTGTCATGATATATGATTTTTTGGAATTGGTCCAAATCGGCCATGAATTGGGCATAATGTTACAAATAAGTGCAGGACTCTCTGGGATTTAGGGGCATTAATACTGCATCATCTGCATAGAGGGGTGTGCGAAGTTGTACACCAGCAAATCTGGGGTAATAGTGGTTAGGTAAGGACTAAAGTTATTAATATATAATAGAAATAGAAAGGGAGCCAAAATGCTGCCCTGCATTATGCTGTAGCGATCTCAAATTTACCAGAATCTTTCTCAAGTGGTCATGTTCTCCTTTAGGGCAGCAAAGAAATGCACAAGGGCTTTAACCAACCACTTAGT
The DNA here is from genome assembly GCF_964263255.1 of Lissotriton vulgaris. Lineage (NCBI taxonomy): Eukaryota > Metazoa > Chordata > Amphibia > Caudata > Salamandridae > Lissotriton > Lissotriton vulgaris. Next base: position 12,376 of record NW_028250173.1, read on the forward strand.
CAAATGCAGCCTGCATAATTTGGACCAATTTACACAATCAAAGCCGACAACAAATACATAAAACTGAAATAGAGTGGGGAACTTCTGTTAATGGTTTACTTGCCAATAATTACATTTAGGTTTAAACACTGCTCAATGGTGCCCACACAGTTCCTAAAGCCATATTGGCAGCTAGGTAAGATATTATTTCTTAGGTCCCTTTCACTAAATCTACTGTAAAGTAATCTTCCTAATATTTTGATATTTTAAAGGGTAAATTGTTCTTCCTACTATTTTGACAGATGTGTCAATTAGGAAGATTGGCCAATAATAACTGAGCTCTGGTGGATTACCTTTTTTGAATATCGGGACAATGATTGATATGACCAGGTACCAGAAAGGGGTCTGTGCAAGATTGTTAAAAACATTTTTTGAAAGTGGCATCCAATGATCAATTTCACACTTTAATAAATGTATGGGAACTCCATCAGAGCCAGGTGCCTTACCACCATCATTTTGCTGAATGGCCTCCACAACCTCACAAAGCAAAAACAATAGAACCGCCTGTGGATTAAAATTAATATTAAACAACGTAATGGAAATAACAGACTAGATTCTAGAACAATGGCCCTCCTAAACTGTCCTCGAGATATGACAGCTAGTGAGAGTTGTACAGTGACACAAAGTGTAAGAAAAGGCTACTGTTTATCTAAAGGTATTAGGGTCATTCATAGGTGCAGCTTCAGCTAACTGTTCCCATTGTTGCATTACAACCTCAGCCCACCTTTATGAAATAGTTGCTATATTCATATATGACAGTTACTATGGCAGGATTCTGGGGATAGCAGTTAGGGCCCTACACAGCTTTTGATCAGCACTTGAACAGTCTGTATTAAACCATCTAGGTACATTGCTTTTGTTTTAGTAGGGGTTTTCTTATGCTAGTCCAGAGGGTGACAAATACTTCTTAGCCCTCTCCGCCAGACAGCCCAAGAACACCTTGCTATTATCCCTGAGTAGGGATTGAAGAAAGTCACCAGGACTAGCAAATCTCCATATCAAGTCAAGTCAAAGATTCTTTATGCGGCCAGTGTAGGCCATAAAAGCACATCAAATAAAACATGTATACCAAAAAACAGAAATAAGTACCTAGAGCTTTAAAAGAAACCATTAGTGCGTATGTTAACATGAATAAAATCATCTAAGATCATGTATACAAAAGGGCAGGTTAAGGTTTGATATTAAAAGAGAAATACAAAATCAGTAGTTAAAAAGTAGACATATAAAGTGCAACAACCCGCCGCAAGCATAGCGGACACACCACACACTGCAGTGAATGGCAGAGACAGTGAAGAGCTGCTGCACAGTCACCGCAGCGGACGATCCATACAAAACATGGCGGACGATGCCAAAAACCCCACAATAATGCCAAACATTGCCCAAATCAAAGTAGCCATGCCCCCAAATACACAAAACACATCCCAATGAAACAAATACATGCCAAACAAAAACATACAAATCCCAGGACAACACCCACAACACACCTGACAGCAAAACCTCATTTGTGCACACTCTCATAGCTGAGCATAAAACCAGCCCCTTCACTGACCACAATCCTTTTCAACACTCCAGAAAAGAAGGGCATCCACCAGACCAGATAGGAGAGGCAAAAGAACACAGCACACTCACCACCAACACATCCAACACCATCACACCAGCACCAACAAGCCCTCAGCACATAACAAACCTCACACACCAACACCACACCCACCACCCACACCCCTGCACCCACAAACACTTTGCACACCACGCACCATGTCCACACATAAAATGCCCAGATTCACAGAGCAGAGTTGACAGTCATGGTCAATGAGATAGGCAGAGTTGAACCACAACTGTTTGGTAGCCTGGTCCAACAGACACCATTAGCCACAAGGACACAGATGTGGGAAAGATTAGTACAAAGGGTCAATGCAGTAGGGAACACCCCGCGATCCAATGAAGATCCAGATCATGAAGTTGTGGTATCATCTCAAGAGGGTTGTCAAAGAGAGGAGGAGCAAGAACTGGGAGCTGGCTAACCGGACTGGCAGTGGCCCTCCCATTCCACCGAAAACATTCACACCATGGGAGGAGAAGGTGCTCGCCATACTGCATCCAGAGAGTCTCACAGGAGTATCCAGGGGAGTGGAGGCTGGTAAGTACAAACAAATGTTAACCAACATACTGATATGACACCCCAGCATGATAGAGCACTCCCCCACCCATAAGCAGTTGGAAGTCATTGCAGTGTTCACCAAACGAGCTAACAGGTAGTTAGCCATCTTGGCCCGGAGTGTGTTTGAGGGTGGGAGGCCTGCACAACTACTCCCAGCATGCTCTCTGGCCCACACCCCAGCATGATGGAGCACTCCCTCCCACCCTGAAGCATGTGGCAGCCATTGCAGTGTTCACCTTCACCAAACAGGTAGGTAGCCATCTAGGCTGGGAGAGTGTTTGGGGGTGGGAGTCCTGCACAACTACTCCCAGCATGCTCACTGGCCCACATCCCAGCATGATGGAGCACTCCCCCACCAACAAGCATGTGGCAGCCGTTGCAGTGTTCACCTTCAACTAAAAGGTCGATAGGCCGTACGTGCACCCACAAATTTGTCTCTAATCAAAGCATGACACATGGCAACACCAGCACTCTCATTGTACAAATATGCACACCGACCCTGCATGACACACACAGTGTGCACACAGGTGAGCAATGGGAACTGTCACAAAGAGCAACACACCAATGTACATGCCCAAGGAGGACTGGGCACAACCATGTACAACACACACTAATGAGTACATTGCCATGTGGCCCAATCAGTAAGGTCGATTACAATATTCACGAAGCATGTGTGGGCTCATAAATCTAAATCTGTACATGACAGGAAAAAGCCATGCAGTACAATACACTGGCCAGTCTATGGCCAGATGTGACGTCTGCCAGGTCAGACAAATCAACAAGTTGACAATAATGAAATTATGATGTGCTGGACCCTACATGGCAACAGGTCCCTGTGAACATGACTCCAGGACAATTTGCATGGTATGCATTGATACATCACAACATGTACAAGTAATGTATGTACCTCTGCACAATGTCATGAGACACAGTAGTGCACATAGCAAACGATGTGAAGATCTGCCAATTGTATAGTGTACAGACAGTAGATGACTCACAGCTAACAGAATGCTTGCAGAGTGCACAACAATGACCATTCCCCATCTAATCCACAGGTGACCAAGAACTTACTACAACACCAAAGACCAGCAGAGCCAGTCTCCTCCCGGTACCTGGACTCTCAGATGTAGACTCCCAGGATTTTCTGGACAATGAGCTTGAGGCCGGCCCATCTGGTGTGCCAGGGAGCAACAGGTCCCAGGACCTCATCCTCCCCACCACCACGTCTGCTGCAACACCAACTGCACAGCAGACCCCTGCTGTTATGGCCTGTGTGTTCACCGCTATTACCACCACAACCAGTGCCACCTGCAAAACCTGCCCTATCCCAGGGGATGTCCAACCTACACCAACAACTGAGGATGGCAGGGAGAGTGTGCGGGACCCACAGTGGTGAGGCAACAGGTCTGTTTTTAGCAAGGCAGGTGGGAGGGCCAGGGTCACCCCCAGACACCAGGCGGCTGGGTCCCCATCCCTGGAACACATCACCAGAGTCCTTCGGGCATATAAACAGGCCCAGAGACAGAGTGGCCAGTTGAACGATCTGTTATGCATGCTCATCCTGCTGATGAGGTCCATCGACACCCACATTGGTCAACTGGTGGACCTCATGGGCCAGCAAGTGGCATTACTGAGGGACAGGATTGCATCCAAGCCAACACCTTCACACCCCTCTGTTGTGCAGCAGGATGACAGTTCACCATCCTCCCCTGCGGCCAAAGAGAGGGGTGAGTCCTCAGATGCCGCTGGCACCACAGCAGGGCTTCCCCAGCCAAGCGACCAAGGGGCCGTCCGAAGAAGAGCCTGGGAGTCTCTGGAGGCAAAGCACCAGCCAAACACCAGTCAGGGAACCAGCCCTGATGCAACCCTCTTCCACACTGCATTGACTGTTTGGACTGTCCTTCCCCACACTACCTTGTGAATGCCACCTATTTGTTGGACTGAGTCACCACATCAAAGTGGCATGCACTCTGACATCTCATTTACCATGGCAGTCAACTCACCACCCCATCATCAGCTCCATGTAAATCTGCTCACACCCCTCACATGTCAACTTTGTAAATAAAATACCTACACACTGTCTTTGTGTCAGAATTGTTTTTAGTGTGTAGTCTGTACATCTTTAGGATGTACAGTCTTCAAAATATCTATAATGTATCAGAAGTATGTACTGTATTCAGGCAAGGAGAAGTTTGAGGCACCTAGGGAAACACAACAGAACAACATACACTGGTGTGAGTGTGGCATCACAGACAGTACACTACACCTACCATCTACATAAACCAACATGCAGACAACACAATGTGCAAAAAGTGTCAACATACACATCCCGTATACGTTCATAGATGACATGTCACAGTCACATATCCACACACAGGTGACTTTACATCTGGCTGTTTAAACCATTTGCACATAGCCCTTCACGGCAACAGCAATTTCACCAGACAATGTATTTGTTGGACTTCATCACTTACCTTCAAGTGAAGTAGCGGGTGATGAGCTGTTGACGCATTTCACTACCTTCCTCCTCTCCACTGTCCTCATCACTGAACTCAGGTTGTTGTGCAGGCGGGGGCCTTTAGTCCTCATCATCATCCAGGAGCAGGGGAATCTGCCTGCAAATGGCCAGATTATGGAGCATGCAGCATGACACTAAGATCTGACACACCTTCCTTGGCGAGTATGCCAGGGCACCGCCCGTTTTGTCCAGGCAGCGGAAACGGGACTTGAGCACACCAAAAGTACGCTCTACCACACGACGTGTCCTCCCATGGGCCTCATTGTATTGGATATCAGCCGGGGTCCTGGGATTCCGCAGTGAGCCCACTGGGATATGCAGTGTCACCTAGGTATGAAAAAAAATAGACATTGCAATGTTGCACAGGCAGAGGTCAGCAGGTCACATACTCAGCACCCCATACGACTAGCCATACTAACCCACAATCCATGCTAGCTCGAGAAGCAGATTAGCCATCAGCCGGGGCACAATGCTACTCCTCAGGATGTAGGAGTCATGGGCTGATCCGGGGAATCTGGCACACACATGTGAGATGATCATATCTGCCAGGCACACCACCTGCACATTGATGGAGTGGTAATGTTTGTGAATATGAAAAATGTGCTCACTTGCCTGTGGTGGCACAAGACCGACATGTGTGCAATTTATGGCACCAACAACAGGGGGATGTGCCCAACGGGATATAAGTCTCCCTTCACAGCTGCCAATTCAGCACCCCTGGGGAAATGGATATAAATGTCCTTGTACCTCATCATGGCAGACAGAACATCACGCAGCACCATGCTAAACATCAGTTGAGACATCGCACCAGCCCGGGCCACGGTCTTCTGGAATGATCCAGTGGCAAAAAAGTGGAGGGCTGCCATCACTTTTTAAGTTGGGGTGAAAGCTGTTGGATATGTCCGCCGAGGCTGCAGGTTGGGCTCCAACATATCACAAAGGGTTTTCAGGGTGGCTCTATCTAGACGGAATTTGTGAATGATCGCCACATCCTCCATGTCCTCCAGCAGTGTCAAGTAATGAATCAGATTTGGCCTCCTCCTATTTGAGATCAAAGTGGACACATGTCAATGACATCCATCATGAGATGGTCACAGCATATCCTGTACAGGATGACACAGGATAAACACAGACTGACTTGATGAATGAGTGACCCGCCAGGTCACATGGGTGGACGTTTGGCCACACTGAGGGCACACCTCTCTATTTACAATACACAAGTGCCTCAAACACCACTTAGGTCAATGTGAATGCACATAGTTTCATGGCCACATTTCACATGAGCACGCCTGGGAGCGTCGCATCCAGCCAATGTGCTAAAAATCAACACCACTGTCTCATACTCATCTGCTGTACCAGTCACACCTCAGTGCATCATTCCAACTTGGCACACCTCCACAACACAATGAGGACAGTTGATGGTGAACTGACAATTGTGTGTTACCAACAAGTAAGTAACTACATCATCACTGCCCCACAACACATTGGTATGTGTACACATTATAGAGTCCACTACAACACTGTCCTGCCTCATCAATCATCTAATGCATTTGTGACATGCTAGGGACCACATACCAATGTACGTCACACATATACAACCATGGCACATGTAGGCACCTGTGGAGTCAATGGAACATTGGCATTGTGTGCACAAGATGTGCCCTTCACCATGTGGCCACTGTGCACCGTTGAAGTGTTCCCGATGGACATTGCCATTGTATGTGGGCAAAATTGCGGTAGCTACCGCCTGGCCCAAGCGGTGTGTCACCAGCACCCACAATACACCCAAGTGCGGTGGTAAAGGCCATAGTGACATTGGAAGATGGCGGTTGGCATGCTCCACCACCCAAATCGCGATACCTACTACCTGGCCCCAGCGGTGTGTCACCAGCACCCCCCTAATACACCCAAGTGCGATGGTGATAACCATAGGGACATTGGAAGATGGCGGTTGGCATGCTCCGCCACCCAAGTCACGGTAGCTACCGCCTTGCCCCAGCGGTGTGTCACCAGCACCCCCATACAGCCAAGTGTGGTAGTGATAGCCATAGGGACATGGGAAGATGGCGGTTGGCATGCTCCGCCACCCAAACCTCGGTAGATACTGCCTGGCCCCAGCAGTGTGTCACCAACACCCCCCAATACACCCAAGTGTGATAATGAATGCAATAGGGACATGGGAAGATGGCAGTTGGCATGCTCCGCCACCCAAATCGCTGTAGCTACCGCCTGGCCCCAGTGGTGTGCCACCACCATGGAGCATGCCCTAGAGCCAATGGGATCGATGTTTGCAGTGGCATGATGCAATTTTGAAAACCGTGGTAGGCATGCACCGCCACCGGGGAGGCGGACATTTGATGCTTTCGAAAGATGCGCCATTGCAGTAGTGCACCCAGGGCTCCTGCAGAGCATCACCACCATGGAGCATGCCCTAGAGCCAATGGGATCGATGTTTGCGGTGGCATGATGCAATTTTGAAAATCGCGGTAGGCTTTCACTGCCACCGCGGAGGCGGTCATTGGATGCTTTTGAATGAGGCAGATCTGGATGACCAATTGTTGCAGCTTGGCACTTTTGGAACGACCCCAGGGGGCTATATATGTGTGGGAGTGAGCCTCACATTTCCACTGCTCATAGAGCCTGCTGCCAGAGACCCCTGATCTGCTGCTGCCTCCAGGGACTGCTGCCTGAGATCCCTCATCTGCTGCTTCCTCCAGGGACTGCTGCCTGAGACCCTCATCTGCTGCTGCCTCCAGAGACTGCTGCCTTAGACCCCTCGTCTGCTGCTGCCTCCAGGGACTGCTGCCAGAGACCCCTCATCTGCTGCTGCCTCCAGGGACTGCTGCCTGAGACCCCTCATCTGCTGCTGCCTCCAGGGACTGCTGCCAGAGACCCCTCACCACCCAATTCCACCACAGGTGTTCCATGTCCACAGGATTGGCAAAGACAGAGAAGATCCGTGCCAGTCTATTCACAAGCGAGGAGCTGGAGGTCCTGGTGGACCAGGTGCTCGCACAGTACCCAAGGCTGTATGGTGCCCCAAATATTGTGGTAAGTAATCACAGATGGAGGTGTAGGGCGGGGGGCACACATTGTGTTGGACTGCTGCAGTATCTGCCTGAGGGTGTGGGGTTGTGTCATGCACTGACAAACATGCTGTCTCCAGGGGGAAGGAGTGTGTGTCCCAATGTGACAGGTTTCCCTGCCTGCAGTTGTAGGTCCGATTGAAGTGTGTTGCATTGTCAGCCATACAGTGACCCAGTATGTTGGCCATGCAGGTCCCAAGACAGTAATTGCTTGGCTGAATGGCTATGTGTGCCCCTTTGTCCAACTCCATGTGAGCCCAGATGCTCTGAACAGTGCACGCACACCAAGATGAGATCATATCACTGCACTTACTGTGTACTTACTCCTGTTTTCTCAGAGTGAAATCCAACTATGCGCCATCTCTGCCCTGTATTATTGCAAACTCCCACACTTGTGTAGATCTATATTTTTTTGGAGAGTCCATGTCCCCCAATGCCACACATGACATAATGATATATTCACAGGGCATGCGCATTGAGTGCTGCCCAATCTTGCACACAGTGAGTCAACCCACAGACACAGGTCGATATGTGATGCATGTTGTGGCCAGACATCCATAGGACTCGAGATGTGTGCAAGCCAAATAGGGGGCTCAGTGCTGTCATCCAGCATGTGTGTAAGATGTGCAGGGATTCAGTACTCCCTATTAAAGTCATTCAATCACATCTTCCTAGCCCATGCAAAGTCCCCATGTGAGAGGTACCCCAAGGTGGGATGGACAGAGATTAGAGTTGTTAATGAGTCTGTGTCTTGCAACGGTAATGATAGTTGTTGGAACATGACACTGTGTGACTGATCATTTACCTCTCTTGTTTCCCCTGCCTGCAGCTCAAGGCACACCAGCGCAAGGCCGTGTGGAGGGCCATTGCAGCAAAGGTGCGAGCTCTGGGGGTATCTAACTGATGGCACACCCACTGCCAAAAGAAGTGGGACGACATAAGCCGGCTGGCAACGAATGTGGCAGAGATGACCTTGGGGCTGCTTCCTCACACTGGGTGGTTGGCACAGCGCAGCATGACACCACTGATGGGCTGCATCTTGGCAGTGACTCATCCTGAGTAGGATGCACGTCTGAAAGAGCATCAGCAGCAAGCCAGGGTTGAGTATTTGGGGCAGATGACTTTGGCTGGGAGCGGATGCATGTGTACAGGGCCTGTGCCAGAGGTGGCCTATGTGATGTTTGTGGAGAGGTGCAGTGCAGTGTCATGTAAGTGGCTGCTGTGTTGGGTGCCAGTGTCATGCATTTGCACAAACTGTACTTACAAAGGTGATCCTGCCTGCTGTGCAGTCCCATTGCCGTATGTGTTGTGCTCTTCATGGCCATTTAGCATTTGGTTAGTCTGGGGAATTGATTTGGGAGTGTACAGTAGTGTTCCCAATCTAAGTGTGACTACATTTATGTGTACATTGTATGCACCATGAATGTTGAGTCCGAGACATCTGACAACAATGTGCACTAGTCTTTGGGCTCCAGAGTACAACATGGTGTTTTGCACGGGCTATTTGCCATTGTGAACTGTCATGTCGTAATAGGTGTCTGTGTTGTCCCATCCTGTTCCCTCAAGGTCCGTCAGTGGCAACAAGTGGGGTGCACACATCATGTCTGTAGGTCTGCGCAGAGCATGTTGTGTGTCTGGTAGACTTCAGCCACAGGCAGGGTGTTGTGCTGTGTGGCCTTAACATGGCTCAGTCATGACAGGTGATCAGGGTTACATGAACTGGTGTGGCCTATGTAGAGAGTTACTGCAATGTGATTGCAGAGTGTGGTGTGCAACAAGTAGATTTGGGCATCTTTTGTACTGCATTGATTGCATTGCTTTTTCTTGTTGATGCCACTTACCTGACCCTGCATCTCTCACTCATGCAAATTCACCAGTGGTCACGGAGGAACAGGAGCCAGACACCAGTGGGAGTGAGACTAGCACCACAGCTGCACAGGAGCCCAGTGACACAGAGGTCACCAGCGCCTCAGAGGGGGACCGAAGTATGCAGGAGGAATCCCAACCTGAGACGCAAAGTACCACATCATCTGATGACAGCGGGGATGCATCCATGTTGGCGGGCACAGGGAATGGAGACTCTGCATCATCTTTTACCATACAGCGGCCAGTGCCCACCCTCCCATCCACTTCCTCTGGTGCTGCTGTATCAGTAAGAGGGGATGAGGAACATTCAAACCTGGTACCGCTGCCCCTGCACCTGTCCCCCCTGCTGCCCTCAGTGCTGAGTCTGTTGGGCTCCTGCAAACAAACACTCTTCCGACGAGACGAGCACTAGAAGAGTTCTGCTTTACCAGGCTCTTCCATTGTCCAGGACGCAACCGCCCTTTGGACAACTATCTTCGCTAACGTAGATTTCATCACCTGTTATACCCGCACTCCGGGTTGGAATTATCACCGGAACCTCGATACCTTCAATACGCCTTCTCAGCCCTGAAGAGTCACAGGCATTGACCTGTTGACGAAACACGTGTCGGCTGGCGTTGTTGTTTTTACTAGAGAACATCTGCATGTATTGAAAAACCTTCAAAGGAAACTACCGGTGTCGACATCATTTATCTATTAATTACTGTATCAACTGTTGATATTAATTTGTGTGCCCAGGATTTTGTTTGCTCATACTGAGGGATGGGCTTCTAGCTCCTCACTCATTCATGGGTTTTGGGTCTTCCCCTGTCCTGGAGGCACCTTACACTTACTAATTGCTATAGTCAAGTTATCGGTAGCAGCTACCTGCTAGAGCGCCACTGCACCTGCTACCCCACCCTTCACTGTAGGCACTCTGTTGAGGTCCTGCACCAGCTTTGTGTGGGGCAGACAGCCCTCCTCAATGCCTTCAGTGACCATGACAAAAAATTAGCCCACGTGGTTGCCTACATGGAGGGCATACACTGCGACATGGGTGGGCTGCACAGTACTGTCCAGGCTTTGTCGTCCACAGTGACGTCTGCCCTTAAACAGGCACATACTCCCATTCCCGCTCCAGGGCCTTTGTCCACCCCCCAGTTAGTAGCCACATCTGATGATAGTGACCACGGTTCCCATGTGTCACAGTCACGATACAGCACAAGAAGCACCCAGCAGAAACAACCCAAGCGGGCCCGCCAGCAGACACCATCCCCACAGAAGAGCAAAGCCAGCCCAGAATGCAAAGACAAGAGCCCGTAAGTGAAAAGCAAGGCCCAAAGAGCAAAGAAGCAGACCTCAGGCTCACATGCCTCAGAGGCATCCCCAGCTAAGGACTCTCCTGTCCCTAAAACTTCAAGCAAAGCAAGGCATGCAGTTTCTGTGCCCACTGAGGACATGTTGTATGGCAAGTGTACACCTAGGAAGGTCTCAGGGTCACATTCCCCCACCACATCGACTCCCATTCCAAGCCCAGTGAAGCAGGTAAAGGAGGGCACTGTAGGGGCTACCGCTGGCAGATGGGAGAAGGAGGGCACTGTAGGGATTACACCTGGCAAACAGGGGAAGGAGGGCCAGAGGCGTAGCCAGACGAGCGTTCCCTAGGATCCAGCACATCACCAGAGGGAGTGCCAGTGTCTGCATCTGTTGGCGTGTGTGCCTGTTGTGTCAACACCAGTTCCCATTAACCCCAGTACAGGGAAGCCACTTTGCATTCCCAGGATGTGGAAAGGCACCCCTCAAACCTCTCCCACCCACACTGTGTCTCAGGTCTGCATGACTCCACCTCCACGTGCCACAACACCACTTGGTCCAAGCAGACTTCAGCTTGCCAAGCCACTGATAGCCCTACCTCACCTGGGCTGCTCTCTCCCCAAGCAGGTGCTCCCGATGTCCCCGACACACATGCAGCACCCAATCTGCCTGACAGCCAAGTGTGAGTGTTAGTCCCCCTCACATACCCGTCTCTATCACATGTGGGCCTGTTCTGCCCATTGTTACCCCCCTGACTGTGTTGCTACCCATGGAAGGGTACAGTCACACACACTCCCTGTGCAGATTCTCATGTGTTCGCTCTGCACTTTTCTATGCCCACTGGCCTTTGTGTTCTACCCTTGCCCCTGCAGATTCTCATGTCCTCGCTCTGCACTTTGCCATGCCCACTGGCCTATGTGTTCTGCCCTTGCCTGTGCAGATTCTCATGGGTATACAACTGTTACAACTAAGTTTTTACAACTTCCTACCATTACAACGCGACCATTACAACGCATACCATTACAACGCATTGCGCTGGGGGGCGCTCTAGGATAGGGAATAAGTTTAATTTACTATCCAACACCTTCCCTAGTGTCCACGGGGACTGGAGTTGGAATAGCAAATTATACTTACCACTATCCAGCACCTCTAAACGCTATGCGTTGTAATGGTATGCGTTGTAATGGTCGCGTTGTAATGGTAGGTAGTTGTAATGGTATGCGTTATAACGTCATACATCCTTCTCATGTCCTCGCTCTGCACTTTGCCATGCCCACTGGCCTTTGAGTTCTGCCCTTGCCTGTGCAGATTCTCATGTTGGTGGGGGGTGACCTGAATACAACCTATGAACCCCTGGGTCAGGAGGATTGCTCCCTGTCAATCAAGGAAGATAATAAATGGGGAGTGCCCCAACTAGACTTGCCATTAGTCAAGAGATGGACCGATGTGGCAATCCAAGGCAAGAGTATGTGTCTAGCAAGGGGGCTCAGAGCGACAAATGGGCGTACCCCATCGGACCAACAGGGGAGCTTCACATTTGATAATGGTAGGGCTAAGAGCCGAATAGATTATTTTTTGGTGGACGTGAGGGATTGGCACAGGCTCCTAGACATGAGTATTATCCCAAGAGTGGAAAGTGACCACAATCCACTTTGCATGGCCTTCCAAAGCATTAATGTGCCAACAAATTTACGGCAGGAGAGGGATGCATTACCTCTGGATATAGTTATTTCTAACAACCAACGACATGTAAGGTGGGCCAAACTGGTTGAAAGGCAAGAGACTCTAGATGACTTTATACAAGTAGTAGTCGATGAGGTGGCCACTATAAAATTGCATTCCATCAAACCTAACTTTATCAAATTTATGGAAGTTGCACATAATGAGTTCTTTTCTAAACTGCAAGGATTTTCTTAAAACCAGCAAGCAAAAATAAGGCGGCTAAGCCGCCTCCCAGACAGGGGTGGTATGACTCATTCTGCAGAAGTGCAGGTCAGAAACTCATCCTTGAACTTAGGAATAGAAATCCAGCAGGGGTGAGGGTAGCCAGGGATGACTATAGAAAGGCCCAAATCAAAGCAAAAAGGAACTGGGACGAAAACCATTGGCTTGACCTAAAGTCTGCATGTGCGGCCAAGAACCAAAAAGAATTCTGGCCAATTGTCAAATGGGATAGAGGGGGGGGTACCAGAGCGCCCCCAAAATTATGTAGCAAAGACTGCATGGGTTGATTTCTTTAAACCACAGTATGCATGTAACCATGATCCCTCCCAGTGTGAACTGCCCCCTATGTTTTTTTTCAAAAGAGAGGTGTTCACCCTGGGCGATGTAAACATTGCACTAGACGGGGTGACAGGGGGCAGAGCGCCCGGTATGGACGGAATTCCAGCTGATGTTTTTCTGAGTGACCGGGATTCATGGTGCCATTATTTTATGTGGTTAGCCAACTCACTTGCCCAGGGTGCCTCGATCCCAAAGTCCTGGAGGGGTGCGGAAATTATTCCAGTTTTTAAAAAAGGAGACAAGGCACTACCGAGTAATTACCGACCAATCAGCCTCATTGATTCTGCACAAAAGCTGATTGGGCGCTTAGTGCAAAATAAGCTACAAGACTGGATAACCGAGAAGGAAATCTTATCCCCCTTTCAGGCAGGGTTCCGCCCACTAACAAGCTCCATTGACCAGGTTTTCTATTTTTTTGCTGTATACTGGAGAAATGTGACCTTGAGTAATGGCCCCTTATACGCTGTGTGCGTTGACTGGAAGTCAGCATTTGACCTAGTTCCACGGCAAAAATTGTGGAGGGTCCTTGCAGATGTAGGCATTAGCCCTGAACTACTTTGTTAGTTCGTATGCATGAACATAACTTTGCCAGGATTAGATGGGGGGCTCAGGGTGAAGTGGCAGATCCATTCCCCGTTGAGCGTGGGGTTAGACAGGGATGTGTCCTGGCCCCCACCCTATTTTCAATATATATAAATGGCATCGTAGATTATTTAATAAGATCCCCCACAGACGCCCCAATATTAGATGGAGTGCGTGTCCCAGTACTTATGTTTGCTGACGACATGCTACTGGTGTCTCGAACCCCCAGTGGCCTTCAAAAGGCAATACATATTTTGGGAGAATTCTGTCAGGATCGGGGATTAGAGCTAAATACGTCCAAGACAAAGTTTATGTGCATGAACCCATCTAAAACATTTAAGTCCATAATTACCTACAATGGGACTGCTTTGGAGCAGGTTGATGCATTCACATATTTAGGTATTTCCATGCAAGGCAACATGAAATGGAAGACCCACATAGATACTACAGTTCTGAAATTCCATCAATTATCAGGTGCTGTAGCACTCAAACATAAAACTTCACTCACCAAACCTATATCTCCAGCCCTAGAGATTTATAGTAGTAAGGTGCTAAGTGCTTGTTTATATGGCTCAGAATTGTGGGGCTTTGCTAACCTGAAGGATCTGACCTTGGCTGAGAATAAGTTCCTACAACGCTTGGTTGGGACTCCACAGAGCACTCCATTGGTTCCCTTAATGTTTGAACTGGGAAGGAAAAACATTGTGGACCTGGCCTGGTTACGCCCATTATTATTTTGGAGGCGGATCAAGACGACGCCTGAGTTAGGTCACTATGCTTCCGCACTCATGGACATCATTAAGTGTGACCGTTTCCATACCATTGAATGGTGTAATGAAATTCGGAGACTGTTGGCAAACCTTCATTGATCACCTACTGTCCAAAGTTGATAAAACCGCTTTTCCCTCAAAGGAGATCCTCAGAAAAATTTATTGGAACATGATTTGGGAATCTATCTCGTGCTCTAACCTAAACCCAAAGCTAACTTGCCGTTTCTTAGAGATTAAATCTGTCCCGTCTTGAGAAGCATACTGGGACTTCATTACAAAAGTTATGGATAGGAAATTGTATCTACAATTTAGAATTGGCTCCTTGCCTCTTAATGTCTTTACTCAAAAGTGGGCGCAGAATGAATCAAACAAATGTCACTATTGTAAAAACCAGGTAGAAGATGTTCCGCATTTTTTGTTTGTCTGCCCCCTATACGTCCGCCCAAGAAAAAGGTGGCTAAAACCAGTATGTCTAAATGTGGGAACGCGCAGATGTCTTGTGGCACTTAGAATATTGGAATCTGATTGCTCTCCCCGCCTAGCAATTGCCATAGCCAAATTCTTAAAGTGGGCTTGGATTATACGCACTCGCACTTTAGCAAGCAGTGTCCCAGAGTTGCAATGTGATTTTTGAGTATTCCAGATTAATTAACCAAGATGTAGAGATGTAAAAAGTTTTTAATGTTGTGTCTTTGTAAATGCTAATATGAAGCGACAGCCTAATCAGTTTAATGTGTTTTTACTATATGACTGTATTTTAACTTAGTATTTATTGTTGTATAGATAGGGTGTTCAATGCTTTTATGACAAGCTGTCGAAATAAAGCTTTTGATGATGATGATTCTCATGTCTTCGCTCTGCTCTGTGCCATGCCCACTGGCCTTCATGTTCTTCTGTGTTGGACTCCTCCCTGTGCAGCCTCTCATATACTTGCTGTGCACCCTGAACTGCCCTCTGGGCCTGTTGCTCTGCAGTGTGGGACTACTCCCTGTGCAGCCTCTCATGTACTTGCTTTGAACTTTGCCCTGGACACTGGTCCTGTTGCTCTGCTGTGTTGAACTCTTCCCTGTGCAGCCCCTCGTGTACTTGCTGTGCACCCTGAACTTGCCACTGGCCCTGTTGCTCTGCTGTGTTGGACTCCTCCCTGTGCAGCTTCTCATGTACTTGCTGTGAACTTTGCCCTGGACACTGGCCCTGTTGCTCTGTTGTGGTGGACTCTTCCCTGTGCCGCCTCTCATGTACTTGCTGTGCACATTGAACTGCCCACTGGCCCTGTTGCTCTGCTGTGTTGTATTCCTCCCTGTGCAGCCTCTCATATACTTGCTGTGAACTTTGCCCTGGACACTGGCCCTGTTGCTCTGCTGTGTTGGACTCTTCCCTGTGCAGCCTCTCATGTTCTTGCTGTGCACCCTGAACTGCCCACTGGCCCTGTTGCTCTGCTGTGTTGGACTCCTCCCTGTGCAGCCTCTCATGTACTTGCTGTGAACTTTGCCCTAGACACTGGTCCTGTTGCTCTGCTGTGTTGGACTCCTCCCTGTGCAGCCTCTCATGTACTTGCTGTGCATCCTGTCGTGGCCACTGGCCTTCCAGTTTTTGCCTTGCCTGGGAAGATTATCATGGATTTGCTGTGCCTTGCTCTTCTTTGCTGTTGGTGCCTATCTATGCAACATGTGAATAAAGTCAGTTACTCCTGTTTTGTCAGTGTCCTTACTGAATTATGGTAGTTTTGTGTGTGTATGTGTTTGACTGTGCCCCATGCTCTTTCTGGCACTTCAACATTGCCAAGGTCTTTGCTCGCCTACTCTTTTTTCACAGGGTTGACAGGGACTTCAGTTCTTACTGACACTGAGACTTGTGGCATCTGTGGTGTCAGTTTAACCTGTGTTGCAGTTCTCATTTTCCAGGTTTTAAATTGTTGACTACATTGTTCACATGTCAGGTTGGGGGAAACTGCCAGCACAGAGTGTGACTCTGTGCACAGGTTTGCAAGCAGGCTGGGCAATGTCATCATGTATGTGTGTTATTCCTTACTGTGTGCCCATCTGTGTATGTATATGGACATCTTGTGATGACCCATCATCAAGGTCCCATGGCATACATGAGATGTGTGCTCTTGTGTTGTCAAGAGAAGTGCAGTGTGTTGGTATGTCCATGCTGTTCTGTCTGACTCCTACTTGTTGTTTTAGTCACTTGTAAGTGTGCAGAGTGTGTGACTGGCACATCAGTGTTGTGTTTGTTTGTCCAGCCATGTGTCTTGATTATGTTTGTGTAGACTGTGCAGACCTGCTGCTAAACAGTGCCATTGTGGTTGTGCTTCTCAGCATTGCAGGCACAAGCTGCCGTTTATTCTCATGTACGGCATGGTGTGTGGGGTAGTGCCATCCCCTATGTGTGCATCTTGTACCTATTCTTCGTGGGCCTGGACACCCTCTGATTGTGTTTTTAGCATTCCTGCCATGTCCACTGATGACGTGGAGTACACTTCACTTGGATGTCGGCTGACCCCTTGCTTTGTGTGTATGTATGTGTATCCTGATCACTTCATTTGTAACATTGTGCTATGTGGCGCATTGGTTTGTGCTGGGGCTCTATGCCACCCATGTTTGTTCACTAATTGTTCCTTTGTGGTGTTCTTGTGCTGTTTGGCAGTCATGGATGCTCATCTGCTGTTTAGCTGTGTGTGCTGGCCAGTGCTAGGTTCAAATTGATTTCACCATTGTGTCCCAGATCTGTGCATCTGTTGTGGTTTTGTTGGATGTATGTGTGTTGGCTGTGTTGTTGCTTCACTTCCTGGGTGGGCTGTTGTGTCACTCATGTCTGTGTGTGAGTGGTATGCTTAGTGTGCACACACTGGTTGTTGTACGTTGAGTGGTGTGTATGTGTGGCCTTGACATTGGCTGATGTGCGTCCCCTGATGTCCTGCAGTGTTTGTTCAGTTTGTTTGGCATATTCATCTGTAGTTGTTTTGATGGTGCTGTGGTGTTCTAGAATGGTGCACTTATTGTGTGATTTGTGGTATGTTGTGTGTGCGTTGTACCTGAGTGATGAGGTTGTGAACTCCTGTTGTGTCTGTGCTCCCATTGCTTTGCCACAGTTTTGCTGAGAGAGTATTTCTGGTTTTGTTGTGGTTCTGTGTGTGTTTCATTTGGGTTATGTGTTTGTGTGATGTTTTTATGCAGACATTTGCAGTGGCATCCCTGTGCGTGGCTATACCCAGGGTGTGTGTTTGTATTTGTATGTATGGACTGGCAAGTATTGGCAGCCTTCAGTGTGTGTGGCACTGGTGTTATGTGCTGCTGTTGTGAGGGGGTATGTGTGTACATTCCTCCTGGTATTTGTCAGTAATGGAGTATGTAAATAGGCCCTGTGTGTTGTCCTGCTGGTGTACTCCTGTGAGGTGGTTGTATGCATGTGTGGCTGTTCCCAGTTTGACTTCCAGGCCTGCCTTTGTTCCTTGTGCCTTTACCATAGTATTCCTTGCTGCCTCCCTGTGGTGTTGCACTGTGGTGCCTGTGGTTTGACTTCACTGACTCTACCAGCCATGTGTGTTTTTTGGTTTGAGGGAGTTTTTCTGTGTTCCTTGTCTTGCATGTGATGTGTGCATGCTTGTTGTGTGTCTCCATGGCCTTCTATTTGTGTACATCCCACTTTGACTTGCTGATTTGTTGTGCTCATTTGCTGTTGGCATTTTGGGTGTCTGTGTGTCACTGTGTGGTATGCATGTGTGACTGTGCAGGCTGTATCTCCATGTGTATGTTTGTTCCTTGTAGGTGTTCATTTGGTGCTTGTACTCATTTTTTTGTGGTATTGTGGTTTGTGAGTCCACCTGGCACAGTGCTGTGTGTTGTGTGTTCCTGTGCAGCCACTCCTGCAGTGTCTGACTCCCTGGTTGTTTGTTGTGTGGTGCAGGATGTAAATTTAGCTGGCTTGCTGTTGTGCACAGGATGGGCACATTGCCTGTGCCTTCATGGGGTGTGCTGATGTGTGTTGGGAGGAGGTGTGTCCATGAGGTCTTGGTGCCCTGCCCATGCCTTAGATTGGCCCTGCCTTCTGCATTGTGGGCATGTATTCTCTTGTATTGACCGCTGCTGTGACGTCACCGGGACATTGGTGCATGATCATGGACGATGTGTGTCCAGGATGCAGAGGGGCGACTTGGTGGCAGTTGGGTCATGTGTGGGTGACCTTGTGGATGTGTTACTGCCCCAGCAGCATGTCTGGTGTGGATTTGGACCCTGTGTCAGCCTGTGTGTTGTATTTGTGTAGTTGCGTACCTGTGGCAGCATCCGTGGTGAATCATAAACAAAAATGGAGAGTAAAGGGATTTTATCCACCTCGGTGGACGGAAAGGTACTCCCAATCCCCTGGATAGGTAACTATATAACAAAAAGGAGGAGTACCAACATAGATAAAGCTGGAGAGCGATATCGGTGGGATGGGATTCTAATGAGGAAAAAGAAGAAGCTCTCCAGCTTTATCTATGGTGGTACTCCTCCTTTTTGTTATATAGGCATCCGTGGTGAGCCTTGAGTTAATAGTGGCGAAACAGGTACAGCACCCGGAAAATGTGTAGAGCTGGGTCCATGGCGGTTATGACTGGGTGGAGGGTACCGGGACTGGTTTCACGCTCAGCTGTCGAGCTTTCGCGGTCTCTGATTGTGCGGCATCTCGACTGCGGTGTGTCTGCTTGTTTGGGCCATCCTAATTTGTGGAGCGGGCGGATGTCATTCCGCACAGCGGAGAGTCTCCATTGGCTCCAACCCCTGCGGTGGCAGGCGCACTTTGATGGCGGTGCGCGTCACTCCACGGCAGACAGGATTTGACCTATGTTTAGCAATACCAATATGGTGGACGTGTTTGCCGCTGCTCGCGGGCCGGAAAATGCATTTTTCCGCACCACCGGCACTGGGGTGGTGCCACCGCCGGACATCCTAATGACCCCCTTAGTGTTTGGAATGTTTACAAAATCATTATTGTGAGAATGAATTTTAAAAAAACAAGTGCTGTAGGCTCCCTTAACTGACACACCTTAAATATCACTTCTGGGAGTTTTCAGAGACTGTGCTCTCTCCCTTGCTTAGCACAGAGAAGTCAGGCTTAACCTAAGAGGCAATTTGTAAAATATTTGTGCAACATTTCAAACAGTAAAAACATGACACAAAAAGATACCACATCTAGTTAGAAAAATGGATTTTAATGTAATGAACAAAACAAACCAAAATGATAATAAAGCAATAAGTATAACCGGAGTTTTTAATTATTAAAGAATCAACTGAAATATAGTGCTTAAAAGCACAAAGTGCCAACCAAGGCTATCTGGTCACGCTAGACCATGACACATCTAAAGGTTCAGCCCAAGCGCGATGTAATGCAGGTCTGATAAAGGGACTAGCTGTGGCCAACTGAAGGATGGTTTTCAATGAGCAAAGGAGGAACATGTGTAGAGCTGGGTCCATGGCGGTCGCCATGGACCCAGCTCTACACCAATTAGGTCGCTCAACATCAATTAGTTGTCGGGAATGGAGGTGATATGCGGTGCAATGTGGTGCACTTGATCTGTGTAGCAGTGGCAATGCGTCAGCGTATATGGAGGTGTGCTGTCCTTGGTCCTTGCAGCAGTGGCAGTACGGCATTGTCGGAGCTCGCAGCGGTGCACCGGTTCTAAACAGCACAACAACGTCCATGTGTGTGTTTTTACTGGAGCAGCACTTAATACCAACTTCCACAGGTCCAGGACTGGATTGGCACCACTTGGCAGGGCAAGACTCTCAGATGGCAGAGTCCAGGTGCTATAAGTGGATGATTGGAAGTCTTTGATGCCCCTGAGACTTCAAAACAGGAGGTGAGTAGACAGGCCATTTGTGCCTCTTTGGTTCTGGGTTGGAGAGATGCAGGTCCATTCCTTTTCACTCCCAGGCAAGAGGGCAACAGGTCAACACAGCAGGGCAGGAGTGCGGCGTAAGCATGGGCGAATTTTGCAAATTCGCGATCTGCGAATTTGCGGATTTGCAAATTCGCAATCCGCAAAATTCGCGAATTTGTGCGAATTTACGGATTTTTGTTTTTTGCGTGTTCGCGGGTTTTTTTGCGTGTTCGCGGGGTTTTTTGCGTGTTCGCGGGGCTTTTTGCGTCTTTGCGAGCCGCTTGCATAGCGAAGTTACCCATGCAGTTGTTTCTGGGAGAGGGAGGGAGAGAGAGATAGATAGATAGATAGATAGATAGATAGATAGATAGATAGATAGATAGATAGAAAGAGAGAGAAAGAGAGGGAAAGAGAGAGGGAGAGAGAGAACGAGAGAAAGAAAGAGAAGCCGGATCTCTGAAGGGCCAGATTCCTGAGTTGCCCCTACAGAACATACAGCTTTTTATTTTCAGCAAAATGCATATGAAAATTGTGCTGTAAAGGTCTCTTTTAGTTTAACCCCTCCTGACAACTCAAAATGGGTGTATTTGCCATCCTCTCCCTTCTTCCTGTTTTTTATATCTGTAAGTGCTTCCTGATGAGGTTTAACTCCTTGGACAGGTGCCTCGTTGCCTACTAGTAACTGTCTCTGACCCTGCTTCAAGGGTCAGAGCAGGGTCAGAGAATATTTGCAAGTAGGCAACGAGGTGCCAGGAAGCAATTAGCAGCAGGTGTCCAAGTTGAAGTTAATTTGTTTGAAACCCTTTTGTAAAAGGTTACAAAGAAATTAGGTTCAACTTTTGCACCTGCTGCTGTAACCCTTGCTTGGCTGAAAATTCGTCCCCGCTGATTCGCGGATTTTACCGCGATTTCGCGAGATTCGCGGATCACGAAATTGCGGAAAATCCACAAATTCGCCCGCGAAACGGATTTTACGCCCACCCTTAGTGCGGCGGAGTAGCAGTCCAGCAGAGTGGCAGTCCTTTCAGCAACACAACAGTATTTCTTCCTGGCAGAGTATTCACAGGTCCAGAAGTGTACTTATTTGGTGGTATCAGAGGTCCACTACTTATACTCATTTGTGCCTTTGAATTGGAGGAAACTTCAAAGAGAGGCCATTGAAGTGCACACAGTTCCAGCCCTTTCTGTCTTAAAATCAGACTCACTACAGGGGGTATGCAGCCATTTGGTGGGTCCAGGACAAAGCCTATTCAGTTGTTAGTGTCTGCTTGTGGATGGCCCATCAGTCACAACTAAACTCCCTTTGTGTGTGGCTGTCTAGAGGAAATGTACAATGCCCTGTTGTCACCCATCCCATAAGTGTATTCATAGACAGGCAGAAGGCATCAAATGGCTAAAGAAAGAAACTGCCAACTTTCTAAAAGTGGTATTTTCAGAATTACAATTTAAAATCCATCTCACTCTAAGTTGAATTGTGATTCCATACACTCCAAATTCGGGGGCCTAATCTCTTCCAATTGTAAATGACACTTATAAAATGTAATAAGGTAAACCCAATTTATCCTATGGGAGAGATAGGACTTAGGGTAGTGAAAAACAAATGTAAGAGTTTTTCACTACTATAAAATGTAAAACTTAAAAGTACATGTCCTAGGGACTTAATTACAAGCCCCTTGCGCCACCGGTACGTCCCTTTTTCCCATATTAAAAGTGACGCACCGGCGGCGCAAGGGACTTGTAAATAAGTCCCATAATTTTGAAATATAGTGCACCCTGTCCTTAAGCTGTGCAGGGCCTACCTTAGGAGTCACATAGGTATTAAAAAGGAAGGTTTGTGCATGGCAAGAGGGTTTACTTGCCAGGTCAACATGGCAGTTTAAAATTGCACACAGGTTCTGCAGTTGAAGGTCCAAGACATGTTTAAAGGCTTACTTTAGTAGGTGGCACAAACAGTGCTGCAGGCCCACTAGTGGCATTTAGTTTACAGGTCCTAGATACATGCAGTGCACTTTACTAAGGATTTATAAGTAAAATAAATATGCCAATTGTGGATAAGCCAGTGTTACCATGTTTAAAACAGAATGCCCATGTACTTTAGCACTGTTTAGCAGCGGTAAAGTGCCCAGGAGTCCTAAAGCCAGCAACTACGAAGTCAGCAAACAAATGAGGTCTGAAGGCAAAAAGTCAATTGAAACCACGCCTTGGTTGCCAGGTATAACACTAATCTAAATAGAGAAGCCACCAGAGGGCCACCCTTGCCGAGAGGGTGTAGTTGGTGTGCAAAAACATTCATACCCCTCGAAATAAAGTCTCCTGGAAGAATAGAATATCAGATCCTCTTATGAACAATAGGTAGTCATACTGGAGTCTTTTCACGCAGGCCGACTATATTCCAACTCAAAATTCTTACATTAGAGGAATTCCTTTTACCAATACTATGCCCCGAGGAGAAGGGGTAGGTTGATCAATTTGCATGCCAGCAGTCCATACCTGATTAATTCTGTTATTATCCGGAAGACAATAATTTTTGTCTAAATTTGGCTAGATATCAAATATTACTGACCTTCACAACTGGCATGTAACCCTACAACGTATGGACTACTGGAGGTTTATAGAAGAAACCCAAATGCAGTGTGACAATCCCTGTATGATAAATCTCACCATCTGCATGCAGATTCAAAATATTCATCTTGCAGTCCGGATGTTGAAAATTCACCACAATGGAATCCCCTGTGATGTCTTTTTCTGAGGGCCCAGCCCATCCTACCCCGCAGACCACTAAAATCTTGTCATTGTCCATTGTATTAAAGTTTCTATTCCTACATGGCCATTTAAATATTTTATTGTGCACTTGGTCCCAGGATTCAGGGGGTAATTCAGCCAACACCAACACTAGGTAACAGGATGATGGTGTGAGATTCAAAACCATTTGATTGGAATGTTTAGCAGCACTGGGGTCACCTACATGTGTTGTTATTGTGTGTGGCTGGCTTTCCTTCGAAGTATACTGTGGTTTGGAAATAAGGCCAGTATTAACTGAAGAGGTGGGTTTATCTCTCATTCCAAAGCAACTTGCAAGGAGTGGTTCTCTTTTAAGACTATGTGGGCATGAATCATCACTGTTAACCATGATCATTTGAGCCACTCCAGTGTGCTTTGCTGATTGTGGGCTACATTGAGAGGATTGATTGCTAAATGTTACAGGTGGGCTCCCATCTGTTTGAGATGATGAAAGCCTATCTAGCCATGCCCTGAGAGGGTACACATGTTTTTGTATAATATCCAATAGTTTACTGAATATGTTTTCAGTATGTAAAGAGCCCTCAAGTAGGAAATCATCACCTTCAGCCAAGCACACCTGATGCAAGGGGGGCAACTTTTCTTATGCTTGACTGCCGGTTTTTGTGATGAGGAAGCAGCCTCTTGACAAGATGGGGCCAGGAAGCAGCACAGAGGCCACTTCACATGTCCAGGAAAGTAACACTGTCTCAACACCCTTCATGACATTACAAATCGGCGATTAGTATAGGTGTTATGAATCCCAATGTACCTTCAATATGGGTCTAGGTAGTTACACAACCTTTTCCCTACATCTGTCCTACCATTGTTCTACAAAATGAGTTGGCACTGACCTTTTACCTAGTTATGTGCTACATGACTATCGTGTGGTTTTCCCCAAAAACTAGCCTCATGTATTATGCATGGGGATTCTCAGTATTACGGCAGGATTACCATCTTCTGCATAGTAACTCTGTATAAGGGTCACCTCTATTGTCATGCTTGCCCGACATTCCCACAGTACACTTCTAGGTAGAACCCCTGAGGGTACCTTTCGGGTATTTAAGTACTACATCTTCGCTGAGCAAATCATAGGAGAAAGACTTTCACGCTGACACGCTGATGCGAGACGCTGAGGTCTCTTCATGCAGACACTCCAGCACGCAGTAGTCTGAAATCCCTTGCGGGGTGTCCATCTCAAGATCAAGAAGGGGTCCTTTGCTCTCCCACATCAGGTAATGGAGTTGGCTACCCCCTTGCATACATGCTAGGTACATGTAGTTAGGGTTTGCATCATAGCAGTATGCATTATTACTGTTAAGTATTTATATGTCTGCATATATTCATTATTTTAGCACTGTGGTCTACCTTTTCTTCACTCTACTGGTGCTCATAATAGTATATATATAGGTTTATGTCTAATGTTTGTTACAGAACACCTATTTTATACTAGAATGACTTTGGTTCAATAAATACTTATTGAAAACATTCCCAACATTTATTCTGTGTATCTTTCTGAGACAAAGCAAGCACGAGTGACTGAGCAAAAAGTACTGTACTGGTTTCACATTTCCTGAGAGGTCAGGGTTGTCATGTTCGATAGTTGCCAGAAACTATTCCCTCCTTGGTAAGAGAGGCTCATAGCAGCACTGTGAACTAGCTGGTCCACAGACTAGCATATACCCTCTGGGGGTGCCTGGAATCAGTCTGGACACCAATCCCTTAGTTTATGTTGTCTAAACTCACAGATCCTATATATATTTGTAGGAACTGCATGACATGGCACCCAACAATGGTTTGTTTCTTATTTAATGGTTAAATCTGAGTAGTTCAGTAGTGCTTTCTCAAAGACCCCTACTCACATTTACCAAGAGACGTCTGTTGTGGGAAGGGAAAAATCTGCCACAGCTGAGTAGGTATATCACATGTATTGGCTGTAGGTATATTCAAGCTTGAAGGATTGTAGTTCCCTACATTGTGCATAAAACCTTATCTCATTTTCCTTGAAACACTTTCAACAATGTCTGTGGAAGAAAACGCGGCACAAGCCAATGCAACGAGGGACAGGGAGCAGGAAGGTGCTATAAACATTTCAGAAATGTCAGATACGCGCCTACTTTAAAACTAGCAGAGTTTGTAGTCTCAGCTTTAGGTGGGACTGTAACATTTGTGATTGAGGCACTCAGGATGGAGGTATTCTTTTCATAGGTGAAATTCTCAACTGCAGATGCACGCACAAATACATTTCATTCTTACACCACGGATGAAACACTGGAAGAATATTGGGCCATATATGTGAATCCAATTTGCGATTGCAAACGCTGAAATTCACAGAATTTCAGCGCTTGCGATTGCAAATTAGAAGTGTGCGATGTAGCACACAAAAAACCCCTTGCAAAATAAGGAATAGCACATTTTGCGATTCCTTATTTTGCAATTGCATTCAAGGAATCGCAAATTGCGATTTCTTAAATTCAATGTCAGAAGCACATAAGAAAGAGCGATTTGGCCTTAAGGAATCACAAATTACCACCTACTTTAAGTTGGTGGTAAATTGCGATTTCACTTAAAAATTCAATATTTTGCATTTTTTAAAGTGCACATTTAAGGGGTGCAACTGGGTGTCCTTTGGACACTCTGCCATCATTGAAATTGCATTACCAATGTTCGATTCTCTAATTGTTATTCGCAAATTGAGAATGCCTTCCCATTCATTCCTATGGGTTAGTAGGCCCATAGGAATGAATGGGAAGTTATTCCTTATTTGCGAATCGCAAATAAGGAATATATGGGATTCACAGAATTATTAGCAAATCCCACATACATTGCATTTTGCGATTCTCAAATTGAGATTAGCTGAAAATTGCAATTTGAGAATCCAAAAACAACATTTTGATACATATGGCCCATTGTCTATATGAGGACATTGAAGTTCCGCTCAGTAACCAGGAGTATATAAACTGGTTTAAAGGCAATCTCCCACACACCACAGATAAAGTGAAACTTGGTCCGCTCAGCCGAGATGGAGCAACTTGGCCAGTCCTAATGGCTTACACACCGCATCCAGAATTTGACACATTGCCAATAGCAGACTCCACCTCACAAATAAATAATAAACTTTACAGAAATGAGACACAGTCCGTTATGAGAACACCTACACTTCAACCAACTAAAATTACCCCAGCAGGTCAACTACAATAAACTTTATCTAAAATGACCGCACAAACACTGAATGCTGTTTAACCCTGGGCACCGAACTCCGCACCGCTGGTGGAGTTTGCGGAATTTTGTTCCTGCAAAATGTCTGACTCCACAGCGGAGCAGAGCTCAATTTTTTCAATTCAATTATAAATCTTTATTCGGCACTTAAAAAGACACCATAAAAGCACATACACAATATACACACATATATTTAAATACAAAATTTTAAAAAGGTTAAAATTTAGCTAAAAACGCATTTCATAAAGATAGGGAAAAGAGGAATTTACTTTACGTAATTAGGAAGCATTAAAATCATTTATTTCTCTAGTGTTCCTTAGCCGCAATGCAACCCGGATAAAACTTGTAGTGCAAAGCAACGTGTGGGCATCTGCGGCTTCCTGAAGAAATCTCAAGGCCTTTTTGCTTGTCTGATTTTTGTTTCTTTCAGGATCCCTACTAAAAATGTACGTCTTGGGGCAGAGTAAAAGGGGCATAACAAAACAAAGTGAAGGGTATCCTGCGGAGACCTAGTGTCGCAGCCGCAGGTACCCTTCGCCTCCACTGTAAGAGTGAACCCAGAAGGGACCGCAAGTAAATGGTGGAGCATATTTAGTCTGAATCGGGTCATATGGTACCGGTCCTGAGCATTATGCATGACCCTCAAATATGGTTCCATTCCTTGCTTCACTGTTAGTTGGTAATAGGATAAAACAGTGGGCTTATGTCTTTCCATCTCAGCCCTAGTCGTAAGGGACCAGTCTTAAAAAAAGTTTTTTAACCATAGTTTTGTTCTGGCCAGTTAAGGATTCTGGGTCTGTGAAGAAATTTTTACAGCCAATTGCCTCCAGAGAGTCCTTTATATACTTTAGCCAGGGTATGTGACCCCCTTTGTCACGTTTCAGACAGTCTTTTATGATTTGTCTTGTAAGGACTGCTTCTGGATTAATCCAGATTTTAAACCAGGCAAGGAGAGGTTTAATTTTGATCCGGTCTTCAATGTAAGGTTCTCCAACTTCCTCATGAATAATATAGGCCGGGATACTCTGTGGTAGTTTCAAGATTCTTCTGAGGAATTTATTTTCTTCCACCTGAATCTGTTGTTATTTTTTGTCTATAAAACCCCATACTTCTGCTCCGTATGTGACCTTGGCACAACAAATTGATCTGTACAGGTTCAAAATTTGCTCTGGGGACCATCTGCCCAGTTTTCACCCATACCCCATTATGGCCCCTGTTGACGCCGCCAGCTTTGTTGCGTCTTTCTCCACCCGGGGGTTAAAGTTCAGTTGATCGTCAAACAGCACACCAAGATATGAAAAGATCTTAACCTGGCCAATCTTGTGTGACCCAATTTCATAGGTAAATTTCCCTTTGTCTTTTGCTCCTGTTGACATGATGTAAGATTTTTCCAAATTTGTCGATAAATCAAGTCCGGCCATAAATTTGACAAAACCATCAATCAGCTTCTGTAATCCCAATGGAGTTCTGGCTAACAGTACCGCGTCATCGGCATAAAGTAATACCGGCACCGCTCGATGCCCAATTTGGGGTGAATCCACGTGTAATTTAAGCAGTTCTTTTTCCAGGAGATTAATATATATAGAGAACAGGAAGGGCGCTAAAATGCAGCCCTTCCTCACTCCACTAGTGCATAAGAAGGGGTCAGTCCTACTTCCCTCTTGGTTATATCTCACACTTGCAGACGTATTCCAGTGTAGAGTTTTTAGAACGTCTACAAGGGGTTGATCCACTCCTAGACTTAACAGCAACAACCAAAGTTTTTCTCTATTTACACGGTCAAAAGCAGCGGAGAGATCCATAAACCCCATATATATGGTCCCACTGCTAGCGATGGTGTATTTTGCTGTCAGGAGGTAGAGGTTCAGGCATTGATCAGTGGTGGATCTACCCTTCCTGAAGCCATATTGAACATCTGTCAGGACCTGATACTCCTCCTCCCATTCCTGCAGACGATGTAAAATGACACGGCCCGGTACTTTAGCTGTCACGTCTATAAGGGATATGGGGCGGTACCATTGAGGGTCATCGCGATTCCCTTTTTTATAGATTGGGACTATGGTTGCTGTTGACCAAGAGCGAGGCAGTCCTGCCACCACTGCTTTGTTCAAGACCCTCGTGAGCAGTGGGGCCCATAGGTCTGTGTTGCTCAGGTAGAGGTCGGGGGGTATCCCATCAGGGCCGGGTGCTTTATTCTTGCAGAGTCCCACTATTGCCAATTCCACTTCTTCCAGGCGAAAGTCCAGTTTTGTATTTGGAATTAACCTTGGTCCTTCACCCTGAAGTGAGTGTCCTGCATAATTATAGAGGCTCTGGAAGTGGGTCTGCCATTGTTCGGGTAAGATTGTGTTAATTATTTTAGGTGCTCCTGGGTCCTGGAAGCATGGGGTATTAATAACCTTCCAGAATCCCGAGGTATCTCGCCTTTCTGCTGCCTCCCTCAGATCCTCCCAAGCTTGAATTTGTAAACTCTTTTTCCGGCTATTCAGTGCTTTTTTATATTCAATTCTGTGTTGTGCAATTTTAAGCTTATCCCTAGGTTTGGAGTGGAGACTAAGTTTAAGTTGTTTGTGCGCCTTAGTGCAAATAGAGTCAAACCAACGTGGTGTGGAAGGAACTTTACTATCTTTAGAAGTCTTTAGTAGACTATCCACATGGTGCGCAATTTCTTCAAATGCGCTAACCACTGGTGCCCCTTCCACTTGAGGGTCGAGACATATGTTTGTGGCGTTTAGTCCCTCTGTAATTAAGTTTCTATAAAATCTATCTCCATCGATCTTTGCCCAGTTAATCCTCTTTCCCTGGTCCACTGCCTTTTCCATAACATCTGTTCTCCTTGTGGATTTTTTAAAATCAAACCCTTTTAGTACAAGGGTCAAAGGATTATGGTCACTAAAGATGCTTGCCTCTATGGCCATGTTACTAATGTTTCTCTTTATGAGGGGTGAGACTAGAATAAAGTCAATATATGACTGGCAACCTCTACCTCTGAATGTTGGGTTGAGGTCTCCATTTTCACCTAACTCTGCAAGGTCCATAGTGTGATCTAGATTGTGCCTTTTTGTTAATTTCTTTAAGTCCCATCCCTCAGTTACATGAGCAAAATGTGGCCCTTTTGCTACAGTGCATCTTGACCAATCTCTGTTGAATGGTTTTAAATTACCACAGAGACGGCAATTAAAATCCCCCATAAGTATTATACTGAGGGGGTTTGGTGTCTTATTTGAGGAAACCAACTTTTCTAAGCAGGAGTCCAGTTCCTTAACAACGGACCCCTTTCCCATCGTGCCTACGGCATTATACCAGTTTAGTAAAAGAATGTTAAAGCTTTTAAAAAGGAACCCCACAGCTTGTATATTCCGTGAGTTCCAATTATAATTAGTCCAAGTGCCCTGCATGTGAAGGTCTACATACATTATCAATCCCCCAATCGCTCTACCCGATAGTGACTTAGTAGCTGGCACCGACAAACATTTATACCCCTCTAGACTATACCGTTTTGGGTCGACCGCCCATGTTTCTTGGAGGCATATCATTTGAACATTTTTAATATAATTCTGC
This sequence comes from Lissotriton vulgaris, assembly GCF_964263255.1. Classification (NCBI taxonomy): domain Eukaryota; kingdom Metazoa; phylum Chordata; class Amphibia; order Caudata; family Salamandridae; genus Lissotriton; species Lissotriton vulgaris. The sequence goes on from NW_028250173.1 coordinate 42,392, forward strand.
CATTCCTGGGATTCAAATTTAGCTGCTAGTCCAGCAATGTTCCAGGATATAATCCGAAGATTACCGTGATTGCCCCCCCTCAGCTGTTCTGTAGGATCCCTTGCTAGATGCTCTTCCTGTACTATTTCTGAAGTTGTTATATTGGTACGAGATTCTGGGATGTTGTCACTATCCTTGTTTTGCTCTGGGGTTATCTTTTGATCTAGTTGTTCTATTATTTTATTTCCCCCTTTTTTGGTTTTTACATTCTTTTTTCTAGCTTCTCTACAATCACTGTGCCTTATGGAGCTTGAAATTCCGATTCCTGTTACAATCGGACCTTCCTCCTCTAATCTTGTAAGGGTGTCTAACGCAATAGATTTCTTTAGTTCAAGTCAGTCGACCTCTTCAAGAGCATTGAGCCTGTTCCAGTGCATGTGTTGAGCTAAGAAGGGGTCATAGGCTGAATTGGTTTGATATGGGCTTTGCCATTGGACTGGTCTATACTGAGGTTCCATCTGTGGGACCCTATTCATGGGAATTCTATTTCTCTGCACTGGTCTTTGTGGTGTATATGGATAAAAGTATGACAGATGTAAGGGGTGGATTTGTGTGTGAGATCTGCTAGGGGGTGCATTGCATATATAATTTACTGCTGCAATGTCTCTAAAGCTGACTGATATTATATCCCCTGCTATTGTTTTTATTCCTCTCCCAATCCACTCCCCCCTCCTTACTGTAAGAATTTCCCCACAGATGTTAGGGGGTAGGGGTCTATTTATCTGCAACCACTGCACACATTTGTTTTTTAATTCCACATGTGTTTCCCTTTTACCCTCTGTTAGTGGTGGCCCTCCTGTTAATACGACCACAAAGGGCAGAGCTTCGGGTGGCAGATTGATTGTCCTAAATCGGGTCGATGTTGTTTTATTTACTGGAGCATACGTTGACAGGGTGGGCTTTGCCGTGGAATTGTCTTTCGGGGGTTGGTCTTTCTTTCCGTTTAATACTTGAGCATTTCCTTGGCATTGTTGTTTTGTTTGGCCCTGTGTTGTCTCATTGGTATTACAGGGATTTGGAGGTATTGGGGCTTTTTGCGCAGCCTGAGTGTTCATTTGTTTAGTGCTCTTTGCTTTATTTGATGCCAATTCATTTGTTGGTGTTGCCTTGTGTTTTATTATTTTTTTGGACGAGCCCCCATCATGTCCCACTTTTGATAAAGCATTGTCCTGTGCCAATTGTCTTGTTTGCCCTACTCCCTTGTTGTTTATTAGAGAGGTTAGTCTATCGATTTTGAAAATAAGGGGTTTGATCAATGCAGTGATTGTGTCTTCTAGATCAGCTTTTAGGTCAGCTACCATATTGGCGATCCAGCAAGGAATTCCAGGTGTGGAGGGAGTTATTGGTGCCACTAAATTATGATTCACAGTTTTATTTTGGCCTTTTTTTTAACCTGTTTTGAACATTCTCTGGGCCTTTTCCCCTCCATATTATTTGATTTAGCCTTTGTTGTATCACATGTAGAGCTAACAATATTATGAGTATTCACTGTCTCCTTAGTGTTCTCGATAGGGGCCTGAGCGCATGGGAGGTCCGCAAAGGAAGAAGTCACCCGAAGACTAGTATCTTGATCATCTGTGACTTCTAGGGTGACTACAGAGAGATCAGTAGCCACTTCCTGTGTGTCTTGAATAATAGTCATTGGTGGTAGGGACATCCTTCTTTCTGTATTTGCTATTGCATTAGTTATGACCCCTATAGTCTGCTGTAACATTTTGTCAATGGCGGTAAGTGTAGGTACTAGTTGTGGGATGTCCACCTATTGGTTAGTACTTGATCCTGGTGCTTCTAGATAACTTCCTCATTGTTAGGCACCTAACAACAGTACATAGATAAGTTCAACAGAAGTTTTGACGGGCTAAATACAATAATACCTTGTATGTAGCAGTATGAAGACTTCAGGGGGGTGCCCCAGCCCAGCCTCTTCTGGCCGCTGAGGGCCATAGAGGGCCCGCCCTTTGCCCGGGCTTCGCACAGCTCGTCCCGCGCGCGTCCCGCGGGGGTGGACCAAGTGCCCAGAAGAAGAAGCGCTCGTAAGCGCGTTGCCCAGCAGCAGATTTTCCGCAAGTTCGCCCAGGTCAGGGTGGAAGTCCAGCAATCCCTCGTATGGCTCAACTGCTCCTACAGGGGAGCGCCGGTGATTTCAGCGCCTCCGTGCGTGTCAACCGGCGTGTGTGGGCGGGGCCGCCGGGAACTCTGGGGGATGTAGTCCCGAGGTGTAGGTGTAGAGTTCATGACAAAAAGCCAGAGATCTTAGATCAACTTGAATACCAAGGATAGAACATTGCACGTCTTCCATGAATAATCCTTTGTTTCCTGTAATGAAACCTGATAATTCATATCATCTAGTTTTGGACTACAGGCATTTGAACACATGCACAAAGACCTTTGTAGTACAAAATCCACACATTGCCGCATTAATGAATAACATTATGTAGAAAATCTCAATCTCAAATGGATACTTCTGCCAGAATATAGTGCCTGAAATCAGATATTTGATAGCATTTTCAGCCCAAGGCTCTCAGAGTCACTTCTGTTGATTGCCCCCAGGGTATAAGAATAGCCCGGGCTGTTCTCAGAAAGAGTAACAGAGTTGCTTTAAAGTTTTGATGAGGAGGCATTGTCCTATGTAGATGATATCTATCTGACGGACAATGAATTATTGTATCATTTGAAAATTCTGAGAAGCGCCTCTGTGGGCTACACATTTTACTTTAAAAAATCAAAAATTACCCACCGTAGTGGTTTTTTTTGGGATATGAACTGTGAAGTAAAGGAAAAAGCCTTGCAGTTAATTTTTTAGAAAAGTGTGCTCTGCTCCAAGCTCCAAATACTTTGAAAAACTCACAATCCATTCTAGGATTTCTAGATTTTGGTAGAACATACATTTTGGATTACGCAGAAAGAGTAAAACTTTTTTAGACCTGATTTTTCAGTCCCACACTGGACACAGGTACACACAGAAATACTATGTTCCCTACAAGCTGACATGATAGCTACCAAACACCTACACACACGTAAACATGACAAACTTGGTGGTCCGTGTAATTGCTGGTCAATCCAAGTACACTTACCGCATCTTCAATGAAGGCAAAACTGTACTGATTGCATACAGATCTCATTTGTACACGAACGATGAAATGCATTTTGCATTTTAACAGCAGTACAGACTTCTGTAGTGAGAGAAAGAGCACAGGCTTATTTGAAAAAACTAATTGTCATAACTCCAGTACAAACCTTAGAGGCTGTTACAAAAGCAAGCCTTCCAAATACAAAAGCACTGCTTCCAAGATAAATACAGTGAGCTAATTCTCTTACTTCAAAAGATGTAGACTACAAGTTTGACTTTGCATTGAAAACACAAGCATTTCTACAGTACGAACAGAAATTTCCTCTCCAAAATGAAATAATGCCTATAGATCAGTACGAATACATAATTTACACTGATGGATCTGCTCAGCCTGCCGTAAGAAGTAAACAGCAATACAGCACAGCTTGTGCGATTGTAAAAGGACATATGCAGATGGTAAGTTCCATCCTAGCAATATGGAGACGCAGTCCCTAGGGTGGTGTACGGCTCAACTGGCAGAAGTAAAAGCCTTAGCACTGGCACTAAAAAATACATATCAAGAATTCCCCACACTCATTGTGTGCGATTTGTTTTACTTTGTCCCGTCATACAATGAATATCTTCACCATAGGGGCCAAAATGGGTTTAAAGATTGAAAAGGGTTGCACAATAAAGCACAAGTTGCTTTGGGAATATGTGGCAGAGCTGAAAAAAGGCCTGCAGAAGGCTCATGTGGTTCATATGCTGAGTCATCAACGTGTTGACGTGCACGTTGAAGGGAATTCATTGGCTGATGCAGCTGCCAAGATGATAGTGAGAACTGCTGCTGTTGCTGCATTCACTCATTCTTGCACAAGAGTAGAGGGAGACATAATCGTAGCTGTCATCGCTTCATGCAAAAACAGCTCAGCCTTGCCAACAGTTTTCCCACTCAAGTACTCCTACAAGTTAGATACACAAAATATATAGTATGCTCAAATTCCAGGAGTGGGGGATAGAGTAATTCCAAACATGGATTGCAGGTTAAGTTTTATACTAGCTGCACACAAGGGTCTTGGCTCAGTACATGTGTGTATCACTGCTACAGTTTTGTTGCTGAAACACCGTTATATGTGGCCAGGTCTTTCCAAACAGACCAAGGGCTTTTTCCCTAACTGCGACATCCATCAACAGATGAAGGGTTTCACCGTAGCTCATCCATCACAGACACCATTACAGATATCAGACAGACCTCACGCATGTGTCTGTTTGGACCACTGTGGCCCCTTACATTCTGACTGGGCTTACAAGTACATCTTGGTGGCAGTGGATTCATGCAATAGATTCCAGTGGTTTGGCCTCAGCACTTGGCTGATGCCCGAACTGTTATAAAGGATGTGCGAGTCTTCATAGGGACATACAGAATTTGCACATTACACTCTGACTGTAGCCCTGTGTTTAGCTCTCAGGCTCACAAGGAAGCCATGGAATGTTTGGGTGTACCACTGCGGTACTCCGCTCCATATCTTCTAGAGGGAAATTTGACAGTGGAAAGTGAAAAACCGAGACTTAAAGCAGTCCTTAACAGCAGGGGTATTAGGCTTGGGTGGAAGTTGGGTCAATCACGTATATGGGGTCCAGAGGGCACTCAATGACATGCCAAAAAGCTCCCTGTAAGGCCATACTCCATACGAGGTCCTGTTTGGGATGAGAATGTGGGTAGCCGACCTTTATTGTGGCAGCACAATGGTGGATGAAAAAGAATTAGAAATCAATGATCGTTTGATTGTTTTACAAGAAATCAATGAACTCCAGGTAACAAAGCAACATCCAAGTAAAACGCACCGCCTCTGCGGAAGGCAAAACTGTTCTGGCAATATCTGCCTGGGTCCCAAAGATTGGGGAACTGGTCAGAGAAAAGATTGTGAACAAAAATGAATTGGGCCAATTTATAGAACGCATGTACCTTTCCTGGCTGTCGAAGAAACAAGAACAGTACTTTTTCCGCCTCTTACCGGCAAAAAGGAAAAGAGATTTGTCCCCATTGATTTGATCAAAACACGCTATGTGGCTGATACTGAATAACAGGCCACGTGGGCTCCTGGGTAATCACTGATCTCCTCTCGCTACCATACATGAATTCCAGACAGAAAGGCTAATATCATTCAAAAATTCTACTCTTTGAAGTAACGGAGTTGCTAACAATGGAATGGATCTCGAGCCTATTGAAATTGAATAACAACAACATTCAAATGAAACACAGATAACAATTTGGCCTAATACCAATATCTATGTGAATATGCCTCAAAAAGAATCAACTGCCAGTTCAACAAAACCTGCTGAGCTACCAAAGATAGATCAAACAGCATATGGCTACTTCATTGATTTTGACACCTTCTCTCTGGATCCAAGTGAACCTGAGTCACCGCCAGCTCCTGTTTTCCAAAAAGTTAAAGTAAATAATGTCTACCTTTTGCTGAAAAATACTTATTTTGTTTCTCCATGGCTACAGCTCTGAATTGCAATTGATCTACTGTTTCTGGTCCTCTGGATACCTGTAGTGACTGTGTTTTTCTTGCTTCTGAATGGACATTATCTCCCAGAACGCTCTGCAGTACCACATGTGAACATGGTCCTGAAACCACATACATCATCTCATCGTGAGCGGAGAGACCTGTCCTTTGTGAACATTACAACAGTTCTGATTCCCGAAGGAATAGTTTGGGATAGGGTTTCATATGATGTATTTGGTCCCACTGAACTTTTGAAAATACGACGTTTTTAAAATGTCTTTGAAAGATATCATCACCTCCAGTAAATTCTCTGATGATTGAGACTTTGAAACTGTAACTAACATGCTGTCTGATTTAGAACAAAGTGCTGCTTTTTCAAAAAATGAATTGTATGATGATACACCATGTATTGCTATCAACATTATGGTCATCAACCTTTGCACAAAGCAAGTATCCCACGTAACGTGTTTTCTTAACATCAATGGGAACATTGACTGACACCACTGAAAGGTAGTTCACAAGTGTTTGCACACATGTTTGCTTATTTTTCTGGGTTTAACACTACAGACCCAAACTCATATTATTAAAAGGTTGCACCTACACCTGCAAGGAAAAATATGTTTACCAACACAAAACAGATATACTCTGCTTTCTTTGTTTCCCAGCTGTCTTTATAGGGGTTCGACTTTTGGAGGGACACTATAGACACAAGATCGATCTGGAGGACTAAAGATTGGCACGTTCAGGGAACTGAGGCCTTATTTAGAGCGTGTCTCATACCACAACAGATTGTCTTCCTGAACAATACAGTGCAACAAACTTGCTGTCATGAACTAGCCAAGATCAAGTACTTGAGCATACCTCAGATTACTCTGCTTTCACACTTTGAGGGATGGCAAAATTATACACAGCATAGTGAGGATAAGCTGAATAACATTACACATGATGGTTCAAATATTCATCAGACCCCAATTGGAATGGATGGTTGGTCTGGCCGATAGACGCGAATAGGTGTCAGTCAAGGTTCAGGGGTACCACCGAAGGGTTTTGTATCCATAGGCCTGACCACAGCTATGTACAACAGGAACATCTGGGGTATTGACATCATACAGTGTTGGGAAGTTATTCCTAGATTGGCTAAAAACCTCAACACTGACCCAGGTGAAACAACACGTATCCTTACTTTCAGATGACATGGATCTAATGGATTTTTTGTTATGTTGAAAATGCTACTTATACGCTATTTACATTTTATTTCATTTCAAAATCTTAAAAGATACATTAGTAAAAACACTTTCCATTTAGAATAAAATTAGTATGAATCGTTTGATACAGAACAACACAATAGGGGCATTTAAATAGAATGACACTTATGTAATCAATTTCAGCCACGCAGTTAAAACTTATTTGCTACAATAAATACAATGAAAACACAATAAAAGCTAGGCAAGCAAGATAAGGCGACATTGTTTTAGAACATTGCATTTTTGTCCATACATGCATCCAATACTGTTTGCATGACGGTTCCAATTGTGCAATTACTTAGAATATATCATTTCAGAATCACATTTCCCCGATAACAACCATAGATCATAAAGTGCAAGTGTAGAGCTCTCTAATAGCATTTACTGAATTTTGCATGTTCCTTGACTACTATAGCTTATAGCTTCAGTCCAACCTTTGCTCTGGTAAGGCTCACATTGAATAAGTATCTACTAACACTAAAAACAATCAACTGTGAGGTATCTGTTTTCAATATACGTTCCGCCTCGCTACAGCATCTAGTATTCAAGTTTATGCTGACTGGCTTAATACATTTTTTCTAACCATGTGCATAATACTATGCTACGCTAACGGAGCAGCCGTAGTTTGTACTAATTCGCACTCGTGAGGGGCATCTAGTAACGACTAGTTGAACTGCAGCGCTTTGTAAAATTATTTTTATATTGGAAACTATAATATTCACTGCCAATTGATAATCTCATCCCATGGGCCTATGGTTGGGATTGTTTTTTGTCAATAACTGTGACTGGGGGTGAATGTTTTGCCATTGTGCAACATTCCATCCATCATCTTGTTTGTTTTGCTGTACACCTAATATGGGAAGGGTAAACCCAGACGTGGGTCCTGTGCTCATTAAGCCACTGGAGTCAAGCTATCCTGGCTTAAGACGGCTGATAGCCAGAAACCGGTCCTAGGATGCTTGATTCCGGTCCAGGGAAGACATGGCTTGGCAGTTTGGTCTGGACTGTTCCCATGAGGCACAGGGTCAAGACTGATTTGCATATGGCCATGTCTGAACTGGGGTGGCTTGCTGAGCCAAATAACGATGGATTAAACCCAGATCTGTGGCTGGGGGTGAATGTTTTGCCATTGTGCAACATTCCGTCCATCATCTTGTGTGTTCTGCTGTTCACCTAATATGGGAAGAGTAAGCCCAGATGTGGGTCCCGTGCTCACTACGCCACTGGAGTCAAGCTATCCTGGCTGAAGACGGCTTGTAGCTAGAAACCTGTCCTAGGATGCTTGATTCCGGTCCAGGGAAGATATGGCTTGGCAGTTCGGTCTGGACTGTTCCCATGAGGCACAGGGTCAAGACTGATTTGCATATGGTCATGTCTGAACTGGGGTGGCTTGCTGAGCAAAATAACAATGGATTAAACCCAGATTTGTGACTGGGGGTGAATGTTTTCCCATTGTGCAACATTCTGTCCATCATCTTGTGTGTTTTGCTGTTTCTCCACAGGACACATAAACATTTGGCTCCCCTTGTGAGGTGAATAGTTTGGTCTTTTTTTGAAAACCTGAGGATACCTTTCGGGTACATAAGCACTACATCTTCGCTGGGCAAACCAGAGGAGAAAGACTTCCATGCTGATACTAGACGCTGAGGGACCCTGCACGCAGACACTTCAGCACATAGTGGTCTGACATCCCTTGCTGGTTGTCCATTTTGAGACCAAGACGGGGTCCTTCGCTCTTCCACATCAGGTAATGGGGTTGGCTCTATCCTAAAGGGATTCTTGGCTACACACCTACATACATGCTAGGTACAGTTAGGTACATCTAGTTTGGGTTTGCATCATAGAAATATTCATTATTACTGTTATGTATATATATTTATATATGCCTGCATATATTCATTGTTTAGTGCTTTGGTAGAATTATACCTTTTTTCACTCTACTGGTGCTAGTAATAGTATATATATAGGTTTATGTCTAATGGTTGTTGCAACACACACATTTTATACTAAAATTACACTAATTCAATAAATACTTATTTAAAATGTCCCCACCATTTATTCTGTGTATGTCTCTGAGACAAAGTAAGCCACAAGTGACTGAGTAAAAAGTACTGTACTGTTCCAATGATCCCTGAGGGTCAGGGTTGTCATGTTTGATAGTTTCCAGAAACTATTTGCTCCTTGGTAAGAGGGGCTCATAGTGGTACTGTGAGCTATCTGGTCCAGAGAATAACATATCCTTTGGGGGTGCCTGGAAACTGGCTGGACACTAATCCCTTAGTTTATATTGTCTAAACGCGGAGATCCTATATTGATTTCGTGGACATGCCCCAGAAGGACGTGCACCACTAGAAGAGCAGGCGGGTGCGTGGAAGAGGTCCCTGCTGTGTCAATGGTGCAGCGGGACCACAGGGCTTTTATCAGCAGTAGGAGGGCGGAGCGACGAGATCCAAAGTCGGCGGAGCTCTGTGTAAGGATGCTGCAGCTCCAGTGCTCAAAAGCCCTTCAGGTATAGGCACGATGGGTATAAGTGCATGCACCCCTGGGAAGATGTCTCATCTGCTGGTTACCTCCTATTGGACGTATGGTCATTGTTTATGCCCCAGTCACAGCTGCACATGGGAGGACCTGTCCTTCACCCACTTGCCTCACACTGTTTGGGTGAAGATCGTTGTGTGAACTTAGTTCTAAATCAAGAAAAAATAACATAAGAGAATAGGAACCATACCCTGCTCAGAGAGAAGCAACCAGTGTAGCACTAACAAGCAATCTAGTACAGCGTGAGGTTCACTACAATATCCACTATTCCGCCCATTGAGCCCTTCATCATTGAGGGTGCCCCATCGTCTCAAGCATTCAGATGGGAAGTCTGGATAGAGTCAAACTTTATTTTGAGTTGACTGAAGGTGACAATGCAAGGAAAAGAGATATTATTCTGCATCTGAGATGCAAGACCCTTCACTGCATCTCCAAGACGCTCCTTGAAGTGGCACTGAAGACCCACAGGACTCTCATTAGAGCACTCAACACAAATTTTGAAACCATGGCAAACTAGGATTGTGAGCGATTCATTTTCAACCAAGCCATACAACAAGCTGAAGAGGTCATTGGCATATTCTATCCCAGGCTGAAGAAACTAACAAGCACATGTAGTTTCGTCAACAAGGCTGATAAAATTCGAGGTCAAAATATCCACGACTCTGCATTGGAGAAACTAAGAGAGCACATTCTAGATGAATCTGGGAAATCCCTTGCAGACAGTTTGACGACGGGCAGAACCAATGAACTGTCCAAAGCTTGTGCTTCTCACATGGAAGCAATGCTACAAAAGACTGTCACGTCTGAGCCGGTCAAAGCCATTAGGGGCCCGATGTGGAGGCCCAATACCGATCTGTAACGGCCGAAAATACAGATTTTCGGCCCTTATCAATCGGTATCCAGCCATCGGGATGCAGGAGGCAGAAAACCATCCGAATCGGTATTAATACCAAATCGGTATAGATACCGAATCGGTAATAAACCGAATCGGAAATACACCGAATCGGTAAAGTAACGAATCGCTAACATACCGAATCGGTAAATATACCGAATCGGACCATGTACCGAATCGGTAGATATACCGAATCGGTAAATAGTCCGAATCAGACAATCTACCGATTCGGTAGAGTTACCGAATCGGTAAATTACCGATTCGGACAGGCAAAAACTCTGATAGAGATGTAGGGAAGCACAGAAATACCGATTTTGCCTCAAAATCGGTATTTCAAAATCGGTATTTACCATGGATTTGAATCAGGTGGTAACCAACTGCAACCTATAAAATGAGACACAAAATGCAATGCTACTTGCAGGATGGCGGCATTTTATGTCATTGCAAGGCGGCTACGGCTATAGCAGGAAGGAGAGAGGGAATGGCAAAGAGAGGAACAGGTCTACAGACAGAGGATCACCCTGTTTATGCTCACAGAGGCAGAGATCCTACAGAGGTACAGGCTGGACTCAGACACCATTCTGGAGCTCATCAGGGACCTTAAACCACTGTTGGACCACCCCACCCCAGGGGCACACGCCATCCCAACGCACGTGCAGGTGCTATGCAGCCTACATCTGCTTGCGTCTGGCAGCTATCAAAGTGGAGTTGCTGCGGTAGGAGGGGTGACCCAGAGCAGCCTGTCAAGGTTTTTCAACAAATTCCTTGACGCCATGATACAGAGGATGGACCAATACATTTCTTTCCCTGCAACCCATGCGGAACTGGTACATACAAAAGCAGACTTTTACCAGATGGCACGATTCCCCCACATCATCGGCTGCATTGATGGCACGCACATTCCGATTTGCTCCCCTGCTGACACAGAATACATCTACCGCAATAGGAAGTCTACGCACACCATCAATGTGCAGGTGATCTGCAATGCTAAGTGCACCATCACAGACCTGGTAGCAAAATTCCCAGGGAGTACCCACGACTCGTACATTTTCCAAAACAGCGGTATCTATGCACGGCTGACGGCTGGGGAATTTGGTGAAGGATACCTCCTAGGTTAGACACATCATCATACCCCCATAACAAAATGTAGCACTGTAAAGAACATGTATGCATGTGAGAATTGTTAACCCTTTTCCTTCTAGGCGACAGTGCATATGCCCTCCGCTCATTGATACTCACCCCCTACCTCAACCCCTCTACACCCAGCCAAAGGAGGTATAACCGGGCCCACAAAAGCACAAGGAATGTAGTAGAACGGACCTTTGGCATCTGGAAAAGCAGGTTCAGATGCTTGTACAAGAGTGGAGGTGCAAGGCAGTATACCCCCATCACCTGCTGCAAGATCATAGCTGTCTGTGCAATGTTGCACAACCTTGCGGTGAAGAAGTGCACTGAGGTGGAGTTGTCAGACTACGAGGACCATGACAACGACGTTGCTGTGCCACAAACATAACCTGCTGGGGTGTCTACACCAAGTGATGGCAGATACAGACGTGAGGAGATAACAGAAAACGATTTCTGAGTGAGTACAGATGCACAGACAGGTCATGGATGTGAACAAAAATAAATTTAATAATGTTGGCACACCGTTACAGCACTGATGTGCAACAAATCAAATAAGTACAGTAAAGGTGGGGAATGTAAATGGGCCGGGTTGCCTCACCCACCCTGGCAGTCTCACTTCCTGCTGCGCTTTGCTTAACCACTGGGATGTGGCTCCCCCCCTTCTGCATGACCGGCTTGCTCAGCGGAGCACCTGGTGCTCCGGCGCGGCTCAGACACAGCGCTGGCCGGGCTGCTGCAGCTGCTGCTGTCCCCAGCCTCGGTCAGGTCCAGGGCAGGATTCACTACCGTATTGGAGATGACGAGGGCCTCCATGGCAGTGGTGATGCGGGCCATGCCCCTGGTCACCTCCGCAGTGTTCTGAGTGAGGCAGTCCTCCATATTTGCCCCTCGGCGGCATAGCAGGGCGGTTGCTGCGGCAAGCCGGTTAATTGCCCGGTTTTGTACGCGGGCATCCCTGCTGCTAATGTGCTCATGCTCCTCCATCTTTGCACACCGCTGTGTTACGGCAGTTGTCATGCGCCCCAGTCCTGTTGCTATTTTCCTGTTATTTGCCACGAAATTCTCAAAACCCTTCGACATCTCCCCCATCTGCAGGTTGTGTTCCCGCAATTGGTGCTGGCAAGCCAGGATGGACTTGGCCTGCATCCGTTGGATCCGGACCATGCTCCCCTCCAGCCCTTGGAAGACAGAGCCTTCCCGTGCTGGTAAAGCACTGCTGGAAGTGCGTGTCCGGCGCCGATTGGTGCTGCCCTTCTGGGTGGCCTACTGTGCCTCAGGTGTTGCAGGTGTGGGTGCTGGTGCCTGACCCGCCGCTCCCTCCATGATGGTCAATGGGGTCACAATGATCCTCCTGGCAGGAGATGTGGCAGGTGCTGGCTGGGTCCATGTGGGTGAGTTCTCCGGTGAGAACAGCAATGGGGGAGATAGTGACAGTAGGGGGGGAGTGGGGAAATGAGAGGGTATGTCCTGGGTCTTCCTCATTAGCCATGGCACTGCTGTCCTCCTCCTCCTCCTGTGAAGGAACCATGCTGCTTGGCCCTGCCATCGCACTGTCCGCTGGAGCTGGAGCTGTTGCCTGTGGAGCTGCTGCTCCACTGCCTGATGGTGCCCCTAGGTATAAAGAACCATTTGTGAACTGAGTGCAAATGTCTTACAGTCACTACAATTAAAGCATTGCACATATCATTTTCTATACTCTGATTCTATTTTTTTAAGTGCATTGCAGTTTAATGTGCACTGGCATTTGTTACTACATTACCTGACTACATTTACCAAGATGCATTGCTCATGTATGTTGCTAGCAGTACTGGGCTGGGGTTTGGCTGTGCATTGGGGCTAAAGGGGAGGTGTCTGGTAGGGTGTGTCATGCTGTGCATGCTTCTTACCTTTTGATGTAGCTCTGGCTGAGCTGTCCAGGTCCCCAACTCCCACCACACTCTTGGTCTCAATTGTCGTGGACACAAGTTCCTCCAGTTCAGTGAGGGGTGGCGCCGGGCTCCTGCCTCCACCGGTCAGACCTGCCTGCTTTTGCAGCTCCGCCAATTTCCTCTTGGTGAGGCTGCGTATGTCATAAAACCTCTTCTTGAGGTCGTCCAGGCTCCGGGGGTGACACCAACTGCATTCACCCTCTCACCGATGCCACTCCACAGCTTCCTCCTGGTGGACTCAGGGACTGTGAGGGACAGCCTCCCAAACAGCTGCCTGTGGACCCTCACCACCTCCTCCACCAATACTTGCAGCTCCATGCTGCTGAACTTGACCTTGCGCTTGCGCTCAGTCTTCTGGCTCTCAGAGCTGCTTGCCATTTCCACTGTGATCAGGATTGTGCTACCACTCTCTCTGCTGCTCACTCTTAAAGCTCAGCTCTGGCTGCCTCTCCAGAAAGTTCTAATGAGTTGCACCTGCCTGGGTAGCCACTCCCTGCTAGGGTGAGGGAGGGTGGTTCCACCTCATTGGCTGTTGTAATTAGTTTCACTTTTACTTGCTCGCCGATTCTGTAGTTACCAAATCGGTATTTACCGATTCGGTATTTACCGATTCGGTAATTGCTGAATCGGTAAATACCGATTCGGTATTTACAATGTATTCCTATGGGCCTTTTGGCCCATAGGGTTGTATTGCCATTACCGATTCGGTATTTACCGATTCTGTATTTACCGATTCGGTAAATACCGATTCGGTGAATACCGATTCGGTAAGTATCGAAACACGATACCGATTGTTTCCGAATCGGTATCGGTATTTTACCGATTTTTTTTATCTACATCTAATTTTCCGAATTCAAAATACCGATTCGGTAAAAATCGGTATTTTAAATTCGGTAAATGACTTTTACCTACATCGGGGCCTAAGTCTACACCATTACCCAGAAAACCCAAAGCCAGAAATTCTCCACCTAAAACCTCTGGGTATAGTGGCAGCCCTACAGACCGCCCAAACGACTGCCCAGTGAGAGGAAACAAGTCTGCGGTGTGTGGAAAATACAATAATTTTGCAAAAGTCTTTTGCTCCAGTGAAAAAAAAGCTGATGTCCGAGCTGCAGTTAACACCAAAACAGAATCACATGAACTGAGCAGTGACATGGATGACGATGAGGACTCTGAACACACCGTTCAAGCTGGGTTCACTGTGGGATCAGCGATGCAAGCCCAATGCTAACTCCCACTATGTCAGATACAAGTGGGGACTCATACCGTGCTACCCACCGTAGACACTGGTGCATCAATTATATTGCTATTGACTGAAGCCTATCAGCAGCTAAACTCCTGCCATGTTGCAAAAAACAATGCTTAAAGTGTTTGCATATGGACAGAGCAAACCCTTTGCCATCAAATGGAAGTTCTGTACACCTAAGACCCATAGGGTACAGACACTCGACTATCTAGTGTACATTACTGAAGAGGGCAACGGCATGTTGCTGGGGTGTTGCACGGTGGAGGCCCAGGGCATTGTCACTTTTACCCTAGGAGTAGGCCAGGAAAGAGTATCACACATCTTGGAAGAATTTCCTGATGTATTTGAAGGCATAGGGTGACTCAAATGAAGTGATATCTAGCTTCATATCGACTGATCAGTGCAGCCGGTCGCCTTGGGACACTGGAGGATAGCATTATACAGGAGGCCCGAAGTCGAAAAGAAGCTAGAGAATATGGAAGCAGCTAGAATCATGTAAAACGTCTCGAACCCAGCCTGTGGGTGTCCCCCACTGTAGTGGTTAGAAAACCAAAGCAGCCAGGTGAGGTGCGCATATGGGTGGACATGAAGCTGCCCAATTTAGCGATCAAAAGAGCGTGGCAACTCACCCCCACTGTTGACGGCCTACAGGGAGAGTTGAATGGGGCATGCTGGGTTTCTAAAGTCGACCTCAGATCTGGTTACCATCAGCTCATGCTAGCGGAAGAATCCAGGTTTATTATGACTTTCTCAACTCACGTGGGTCAACGACGTTATCTTCTATTAAACTTTGGCATTTTTGGTGCTGCCTAAGTATTTCAAAATGTGATATAAGAAATACTGATTGATCTCCCTGGATTAATAAATGTCATTGATGACATTTTTGTAAGTGTGAGATCCATACCTGAACACAATGATCGACTGAGAATTGTCCTGCAAAGGATGAAGGACTCAGAACTTAAACCTTCATAAAGACAAATGTGAGTTCTTGAAGCAACTGTTTTTTCGAAATAATTTCTCATCAGAAGGTGTGGCCCCCAACACTGATGTGGTCCAAGATATCAAGGAAGCAACCCCACCAGCCACCGTATCCTAGGTTAGCAGTTTATTTGGTATATTCAATCTTTGTGGTAGGTATATCACAGGTTTGACCACCCTGACACAACCATTCCGAGAACTCATCAAGTCATTCACCCCATGGCACTGGGGAGAGGAACAGGAGTGAGCTTTCCAGTCTACTAGAGCAGGTTTGCCTGCTGACGCCACGATGATGTACTTCAACCCGCAAGAGGAGACACCAGTCCCACTGTGCTAGGGGCGGTCCTGATGCAACAACCTAAGAATGAGGACTGGACTCTGGTAGCATTTGCAATTTGGTCCCTCACAGACACAGAGCAACAGTACCCACAAATTGAGAAGGAAGCAACAACTATATGCTGGGGGTGTCACTACTACCATTTGTATATGCATGGCCTGCCATCTGTACTCACCACGGATAAAAAAAATGCCTGTGTGGTGAACTCTGCTCCATTCGTGTAATTTTCTGCACTACATGGAGTACTCGGAGTTCAGAAAAACTCCACTCCGCAGGGCAAGTTTTTTCTTTGCCCACACTCACCAACATCAAGTTGGCGAGTGAGGAAAATCCACCTCCCAACGCGGGCGGTCAGATTTCTCAGTGCGTGCAGTGACAGATGGTCGCGACTGCTCGCATTCAGAAATCTTCCATTCGCATTGAGAAAGCTGCTGCTCGGGTAGAAAATATACTGGAGTGGCAAGATAAGAAAACGCGCCCTCCTGCACTGCACATGGTGCTGTTCACGCTGATTTTACAGAGTGGCACAAACACCTGGAGTTAAAAATCAATGTGAAAAGCATGACCAAACGCATTCTGCAGCTTGCGGAACTCCGCATAGCGAAGCAAAGTTTTTTGGTCACTATGTCGGAGTTCTGCATAGCAGAACTCCGTGAACTCCACCCAGGCATGATCACAAACTCCTCATTCAACTATTCAGAGGAACAGGGTCAAAGCCTCCACAGCCCTTTGAAAAACAGATGCTCCAACTCCAAGAGTACAATTGCCAGGTGGAGTATCGACCAGGCACCACGAATCCGGTGGACTATCTATCAAGGCATACCCGAGCTGCCACCCTGGGAGAAGAAGAAGAAGAAGTCTCATAGATGGAGGAGTATGTGTGATACATATCTAACCAGTCTCAGACCCTGCCGATTTCAATAGATGAGTTTCGAATGGCCACCGATCATGGTGACTGTCTGCAACAAGGATTGGCAGCAGTCCAAGACAATCAGTGGCATCATTTAAAAAAAAGGTGGGCTCAGCGAATACCTGAGGCCCGACGCATAATAGAGAGTCTCTATAATGTTTGGCACAAGCTTGTTTCTGACCCCAATAGATATCTCCTGCAAGGGTACTGGCTGGTCATCCCCTCTATACTCACTGATCAAACAGTGCACCTCGCTCATCTTAGTCATCAGGAGATGGTCCAAACAAAGAACAGATTGCGCATGAAGGTGTAGTTCTGCTGGTGGATGAGCAGGTAGAGTCCCAGGTAATATCCAGTCTGTGGTGCCAAGCCACTGGCGGAAGCCAAGCTCCAGCATCAGTCATAATGGAAGGAGGGCCCCAATATCCATGGGTGTGTGCTCGCGTGGATTTCGGAAGTCTACCAGACTGGAGGTATGCCATGGTGATCATTGATGATCACACCAAATACCCTGAAGTAGAAATCATCGCATCATAAGGTGCTCATGAGGTGCTGCTGAAGCTAGAGAAGTACAATGGCCACTCTCAGATTGTTACGAGAGGTGCAAACTGATAGCAGTCTGCAGTTTCATGGTCAAGAGGGAACCGAGTACTTCAGGTCTCTGAACATTGTCCACTGGAACGTCCCCCCTTGCTGGCCACAGGCAAACAGAGAAGTGGAACATTTCATGAGGACCTTAAATAAAGTTATTAGAATTGATCATGCCAATAAACAATCCTGCGAGCGAGCCAAATATTAATTCCTCCGTGTGTACCGTCAGACACCTCATTCCACCACGGGAAAAGCCCCTGGGCCCCTGATTATGGGGCGAATTGCGAGGGACTTTATTCCCCATCATCCTGAGTGGCTTCCGAGCTGGTAGACAATCAACGTGTCCTAGCTAAATGCAAAAGATTCAACGCACGTGACAGTTGACATCGCCGAGCCAAACAGACTCTCATTCAAGTAGGCAACCTGGTCCTAGTGAAGGACTGGTTTCCTTGCAGCAAGTTCAGGCTACCCTTTGAGAGGTGTCCGTGGACAGTCACCCACATTCATAGCACAAAAGCAACTGCTAAGAGGGGCGTGGAATCAGTGTCTTGGAACATTTCACATTTGAAACGAATCTACGCCCCCTGTTCTGCACTTCCTGAGACTGAGAATGATGCCCCAAGTCAGGAGGATGGTGATGGAATTCCTGGGGCCCCGTGCCGTATGGTGACTGGTCAGAGATAGTGGCAGAGAAACAGGAGGTGGTCACCCAGATGACAGTGCTGCTGAGTGAGGGTGTGACAACCATATCTGATATCACTTCAGAAGTAATCTGGCCCCTTCATCTCGCCAGAAAGCCCATGCACTGTGGGGGTCTGGTATGAGGAGGCTCTCAGTCCAGGTAAATGTTTCTGGTAGATCCATGCAGAACAGGAGTCCCAATGTGGCGGGTCTTATTACCTGTGACAGTAAGCAACTGTGTCTGGAGTATCTATTGATGTGTAGTTCTTATGTTTTGTGGTTATTTCAAAATAAGGGAGGAGTATCATGTCGCACCATTGACGTAACTGATGTGCGGTAAGCATTACCGTATTGACCTGCAGGGCTGGGTCTTCTATCCCCCTGCTCAGATGCTGAGATTGTTATATCCCCGAGTCACGTGGGTTAGAAAATAAAAGTCAGTACTCGTGGGTGTGGTCTTTTAAGGAGGAACAACCTGAGGATGAGTAAGCAACTATATCACCATGTGGCCTCCAAATATTTCTAGGCCACACCACATGTCCAGGGCCGAACAGAGGCTCAACACCTCCTGCAACATTACAAGGGCCTCCCCACCTCCAAGACACAGGGCAGTCTGGGCCTTGAAGTCCTGCCACGATGTGAAAGCAATATTTTGTTTAATTCCTTAGTGTTGTTTGTTGTTTCTTTTTATTTTTAATGTTGTTTTGCTGATCTTTTTGTTGATATTTGTGATATTGATTTTACTGAATTTTACATAGTGTGCAGTGCTACTCAGTATATTTGTAATGAATATCTAGG
>NW_028250174.1:0-24000 GCF_964263255.1 Lissotriton vulgaris
GAAGTCAGGATAGGCAACGGGACGGGAGGAAAGTGGAAGGGTCGGCGGAGCCGAAGGACTAGGCGGCCATCATGGTTGCAGGCTAGGCTCCTCCTCCCCCCAAATGACATTTTGAATAATTTTTGGTAGAGTCCAAAAAATCATTTTCTGATCGAAAACGATGACCCGGACCAGTCGAACGTTGAAAAAATTGTCAATATTGATGAAATTTTAACATTTAATCTTTTGACTTTAAATTACGGTTGGATGTGAATTATTACTTTTTCAACTAAAATAAGTGTGTTTAAAGTCATTTCTGTGCCTGAAATTGGTCAAAATTGAAGATTTTGAGTAAGCAAAACTCTGTAAAAATGGCAATTTTGGTCACTGTGAGGGTTTAAAAAGTGGATATTCAACATGAGGCCCAATCCAAATAACATTTTGAATCATTTTTGGTAGAGTCCAAAAAATCATTTTTCTGATGAAAAACGATGACCCCGGACCAGTCGAACGTTGAAAAAATGGTCAATATTGATGAAATTTTAACATTTAATCTTTTGACTTAAAATGACGGTTGGATGTGAATTATTACTTTTTCAACTAAAATAAGTGTGTTTAAAGTCATTTCTGTGCCTGAAATTGGTCAAAATTGAAAACTTTGAGTAAGCAAAACTCTGTAAAAATGGCAATTTTGGTCACTGTGAGGGTTTAAAAAGTGGTTATTCAACATGAGGCCCGATCCAAATGACATTTTGAATCATTTTTGGTAGAATCCAAAAAATCAATTTTCTGATGAAAAACGATGACCCGGACCAGTCGAATGTTGAAAAAATGGTCAATATTGATGAAATTTTAAATTTAATCTTTTGACTTTAAATGACGGTTGGATGTGAATTATTACTTTTTCAACTAAAATAAGTGTGTTTAAAGTCATTTCTGTGCCTGAAATTGGTCAAAATTGAAAATTTTGAGTAAGCAAAAGTCTGTAAAAATGGCAAATTTGGTCAATGTGAGGGTTTAAAAAGTGGTTATTCAATATGAGACCCGATCCAAAAGACATTTTGAATCATTTTTGACAGAGTCCAAAAAATCAATTTTCTGATGAAAAACGATGACCCCGGACCAGTCGAACATTGAAAAAATGGTCAATATTGATGAAATTTTAACATTTAATCTTTTGACTTTAAATGACGGTTGGATGTGAATTATTACTTTTTCAACTAAAATAAGTGTGTTTAAAGTCATTTCTGTGCCTGAAATTGGTCAAAATTGAAGATTTTGAGAAAGCAAAACTGTAAAAATGCCAATTTTGGTCACTGTGAGGGTTTAAAAAGTGGTTATTCAACATGAGGCCCGATCCAAATGACATTTTGAATAATTTTTGGTAGAGTCCAAAAATCATTTTCTGATCGAAAACGATGACCCCGGACCAGTCGAACGTTGAAAAAATTGTCAATATTGATGAAATTTTAACATTTAATCTTTTGACTTTAAATTACGGTTGGATGTGAATTATTACTTTTTCAACTAAAATAAGTGTGTTTAAAGTCATTTCTGTGCCTGAAATTGGTCAAAATTGAAGATTTTGAGTAAGCAAAACTCTGTAAAAATGGCAATTTTGGTCACTGTGAGGTTTAAAAAAGTGGTTATTCAACATGAGGCCCGATCCAAATGACATTTTGAATCATTTTTGGTAGAGTCCAAAAAATCATTTTCTGATGGAAAACGATGACCCCGGACCAGTCGAACGTTGAAAAAATGGTCAATATTGATGAAATTTTAACATTTAATCTTTTGACTTAAAATGACGGTTGGATGTGAATTATTACTTTTTCAACTAAAATAAGTGTGTTTAAAGTCATTTCTGTGCCTGAAATTGGTCAAAATTGAAGATTTGAGTATGCAAAACTCTGTAAAAATGGCAATTTTGGTCACTGTGAGGGTTTAAAAAGTGGTTATTCAACATGAGGCCCGATCCAAATGACATTTTGAATCATTTTTGGTGGAGTCCAAAAAATCAATTTTCTGATGAAAAACGATGACCCCGGACCAGTCGAACGTTGAAAAAATGGTCAATATTGATGAAATTTTAACATTTAATCTTTTGACTTAAAATGACGGTTGGATGTGAATTATTACTTTTTCAACAAAAATAAGTGTGTTTAAAGTCATTTCTGTGCCTGAAATTGGTCAAAATTGAAGATTTTGAGTAAGCAAAACTCTGCAAAAAGGGCAATTTTGGTCACTGTGAGGGTTTAAAAAGTGGATATTCAACATGAGGCCCAATCCAAATGACATTTTGAATCATTTTTGGTAGAGTCCAAAAAATCAATTTTCTGATGAAAAACGATGACCCCGGACCAGTCGAACGTTGAAAAAATGGTCAATATTGATGAAATTTTAACATTTAATCTTTTGACTTTAAATGACGGTTGGATGTGAATTATTACTTTTTCAACTAAAATAAGTGTGTTTAAAGTCATTTCTGTGCCTGAAATTGGTCAAAATTGAAGATTTTGAGTATGCAAAACTCTGTAAAAAATGGCAATTTTGGTCACTGTGAGGGTTTAAAAAGTGGTTATTCAACATGAGGCCCGATCCAAATGACATTTTGAATCATTTTTGGTGGAGTCCAAAAAATCCATTTTCTGATGAAAAACGATGACCCGGGCCAGTCGAACGTTGAAAAAATGGTCAATATTGATGAAAATTTAACATTTAATCTTTTGAGTTTAAATGAAGGTTGGATGTGAATTATTACTTTTTCAACGAAAATAAGTGTGTTTAAAGTCATTTCTGTGCCTGAAATTGGTCAAAATTGAAAACTTTGAGTAAGCAAAACTCTGTAAAAATGGCAATTTTGGTCACTGTGAGGGTTTAAAAAGTGGTTATTCAACATGAGGCCCGATCCAAATGACATTTTGAATCATTTTTGGTAGAATCCAAAAAATCAATTTTCTGATGAAAAACGATGACCCGGACCAGTCGAATGTTGAAAAAATGGTCAATATTGATGAAATTTTAACATTTAATATTTTGACTTTAAATGACGGTTGGATGTGAATTATTACTTTTTCAACTAAAATAAGTGTGTTTAAAGTCATTTCTGTGCCTGAAATTGGTCAAAATTGAAAATTTTGAGTAAGCAAAAGTCTGTAAAAATGGCAAATTTGGTCAATGTGAGGGTTTAAAAAAGTGGTTATTCAATATGAGACCCGATCCAAAAGACATTTTGAATCATTTTTGACAGAGTCCAAAAAATCAATTTTCTGATGAAAAACGATGACCCCGGACCAGTCGAACATTGAAAAAATGGTCAATATTGATGAAATTTTAACATTTAATCTTTTGACTTTAAATGACGGTTGGATGTGAATTATTACTTTTTCAACTAAAATAAGTGTGTTTAAAGTCATTTCTGTGCCTGAAATTGGTCAAAATTGAAGATTTTGAGAAAGCAAAACTGTAAAAATGCCAATTTTGGTCACTGTGAGGGTTTAAAAAGTGGTTATTCAACATGAGGCCCGATCCAAATGACATTTTGAATAATTTTGGTAGAGGCCAAAAAATCATTTTCTGATCGAAAACGATGACCCCGGACCAGTCGAACGTTGAAAAAATGGTCAATATTGATGAAATTTTAACATTTAATCTTTTGACTTTAAATGAAGGTTGGATGTGAGTTATTACTTTTTCAACTAAAATAAGTGTGTTTAAAGTCATTTCTGTGCCTGAAATTGGTCAAAATTGAAGATTTTGAGTAAGCAAACTCTGTAAAAATGCCAATTTTGGTCACTGTGAGGGTTTAAAAAGTGGTTATTCAACATGAGGCCCGATCCAAATGACATTTTGAATCATTTTTGGTAGAGTCCAAAAATCATTTTCTGATGGAAAACGATGACCCCGGACCAGTCGAACGTTGAAAAAATGGTCAATATTGATGAAATTTTAACATTTAATCTTTTGACTTTAAATGACGGTTGGATGTGAATTATTACTTTTTCAACGAAAATAAGTGTGTTTAAAGTCATTTCTGTGCCTGAAATTGGTCAAAATTGAAAATTTTGAGTAAGCAAAACTCTGAAAAAATGGCAATTTTGGTCACTGTGAGGGTTTAAAAAGTGGTTATTCAACATGAGGCCCGATCCAAATGACATTTTGAATCATTTTTGGTAGAGTCCAAAAAATCCATTTTCTGATGAAAAACGATGACCCCGGACCAGTCGAACGTTGAAAAAATTGTCAATATTGATGAAATTTTAACATTTAATCTTTTGAGTTTAAATGAAGGTTGGATGTGAGTTATTACTTTTTCAACTAAAATAAGTGTGTTTAAAGTAATTTCTGTGCCTGAAATTGGTCAAAATTGAAGATTTTGAGTAAGCAAAACTCTGTAAAAATGGCAATTTTGGTCACTGTGAGGGTTTAAAAAGTGGGTATTCAACATGAGGCCCGATCCAAATGACATTTTGAATCATTTTTGGTAGAATCCAAAAAATCAATTTTCTGATGAAAAACGATGACCCCGGACCAGTCGAATGTTGAAAAAATTGTCAATATTGATGAAATTTTAACATTTAATCTTTTGACTTTAAATGACGGTTGGATGTGAATTATTACTTTTTCAACTAAAATAAGTGTGTTTAAAGTCATTTCTGTGCCTGAAATTGGTCAAAATTGAAGATTTTGAGTAAGCAAAAGTCTGTAAAAATGGCAAATTTGGTCAATGTGAGGGTTTAAAAAGTGGTTATTCAATATGAGACCCGATCCAAAAGACATTTTGAATCATTTTTGACAGAGTCCAAAAAATCAATTTTCTGATGAAAAACGATGACCCCGGACCAGTCGAACGTTGAAAAAATGGTCAATATTGATGAAATTTTAACATTTAATCTTTTGACTTAAAATGACGGTTGGATGTGAATTATTACTTTTTCAACTAAAATAAGTGTGTTTAAAGTCATTTCTGTGCCTGAAATTGGTCAAAATTGAAGATTTTGAGTAAGCAAACCTCTGTAAAAATGGCAATTTTGGTCACTGTGAGGGTTTAAAAAGTGGTTATTCAACATGAGGCCCGATCCAAATGACATTTTGAATCATTTTTGGTGGAGTCCAAAAAATCAATTTTCTGATGAAAAAACGATGACCCCAGACCAGTCGAACGTTGAAAAAATGGTCAATATTGATGAAATTTTAACATTTAATCTTTTGAGTTTAAATGAAGGTTGGATGTGAGTTATTACTTTTTCAACTAAAATAAGTGTGTTTAAAGTCATTTCTGTGCCTGAAATTGGTAAAAATTGAAGATTTTGAGTAAGCAAAACTCTGTAAAAATGGCAATTTTGGTCACTGTGAGGGTTTAAAAAGTGGTTATTCAACATGAGGCCCGATCCAAATGACATTTTGAATCATTTTTGGTAGAGTCCAAAAAATCCATTTTCTGATGAAAAACGTTGACCCCGGACCAGTCGAACGTTGAAAAAATGGTCAATATTGATGAAATTTTAACATTTAATCTTTTGAGTTTAAATGAAGGTTGGATGTGAATTATTACTTTTTCAACGAAAATAAGTGTGTTTAAAGTCATTTCTGTGCCTGAAATTGGTCAAAATTGAAGATTTTGAGTAAGCAAAACTCTGTAAAAATGGCAATTTTGGTCACTGTGAGGATTTAAAAAGTGGTTATTCAACATGAGGCCCGATCCAAATGACATTTTGAATCATTTTTGGTAGAGTCCAAAAAATCAATTTTCTGATGAAAAACGATGACCCCGGACCAGTCGAACGTTGAAAAAATGGTCAATATTGATGAAATTTTAACATTTAATCTTTTGACTTTAAATGAAGGTTGGATGTGAGTTATTACTTTTTCAACTAAAATAAGTGTGTTTAAAGTCATTTCTGTGCCTGAAATTGGTCAAAATTGAAGATTTTGAGTAAGCAAAACTCTGTAAAAATGCCAATTTTGGTCACTGTGAGGGTTTAAAAAGTGGTTATTCAACATGAGGCCCGATCCAAATGACATTTTGAATCATTTTTGGTAGAGTCCAAAAAATCATTTTCTGATGGAAAACGATGACCCCGGACCAGTCGAACGTTGAAAAAATGGTCAATATTGATGAAATTTTAACATTTAATCTTTTGACTTTAAATGACGGTTGGATGTGAATTATTACTTTTTCAACGAAAATAAGTGTGTTTAAAGTCATTTCTGTGCCTGAAATTGGTCAAAATTGAAAATTTTGAGTAAGCAAAACTCTGAAAAAATGGCAATTTTGGTCACTGTGAGGGTTTAAAAAGTGGTTATTCAACATGAGGCCCGATCCAAATGACATTTTGAATCATTTTTGGTAGAGTCCAAAAAATCCATTTTCTGATGAAAAACGATGACCCCGGACCAGTCGAATGTTGAAAAAATTGTCAATATTGATGAAATTTTAACATTTAATCTTTTGACTTTAAATGACGGTTGGATGTGAATTATTACTTTTTCAACTAAAATAAGTGTGTTTAAAGTCATTTCTGTGCCTGAAATTGGTCAAAATTGAAGATTTTGAGTAAGCAAAAGTCTGTAAAAATGGCAAATTTGGTCAATGTGAGGGTTTAAAAAGTGGTTATTCAATATGAGACCCGATCCAAAAGACATTTTGAATCATTTTTGACAGAGTCCAAAAAATCAATTTTCTGATGAAAAACGATGACCCCGGACCAGTCGAACGTTGAAAAAATGGTCAATATTGATGAAATTTTAACATTTAATCTTTTGACTTAAAATGACGGTTGGATGTGAATTATTACTTTTTCAACTAAAATAAGTGTGTTTAAAGTCATTTCTGTGCCTGAAATTGGTCAAAATTGAAGATTTTGAGTAAGCAAACCTCTGTAAAAATGGCAATTTTGGTCACTGTGAGGGTTTAAAAAGTGGTTATTCAACATGAGGCCCGATCCAAATGACATTTTGAATCATTTTTGGTGGAGTCCAAAAAATCAATTTTCTGATGAAAAACGATGACCCCGGACCAGTCGAACATTGAAAAAATGGTCAATATTGATGAAATTTTAACATTTAATCTTTTGAGTTTAAATGAAGGTTGGATGTGAGTTATTACTTTTTCAACTAAAATAAGTGTGTTTAAAGTCATTTCTGTGCCTGAAATTGGTAAAAATTGAAGATTTTGAGTAAGCAAAACTCTGTAAAAATGGCAATTTTGGTCACTGTGAGGGTTTAAAAAGTGGTTATTCAACATGAGGCCCGATCCAAATGACATTTTGAATCATTTTTGGTAGAGTCCAAAAAATCCATTTTCTGATGAAAAACGATGACCCCGGACCAGTCGAACGTTGAAAAAATGGTCAATATTGATGAAATTTTAACATTTAATCTTTTGAGTTTAAATGAAGGTTGGATGTGAATTATTACTTTTTCAACGAAAATAAGTGTGTTTAAAGTCATTTCTGTGCCTGAAATTGGTCAAAATTGAAAATTTTGAGTAAGCAAAACTCTGTAAAAATGGCAATTTTGGTCACTGTGAGGGTTTAAAAAGTGGTTATTCAACATGAGGCCCGATCCAAATGACATTTTGAATCATTTTTGGTAGAATCCAAAAAATCAATTTTCTGATGAAAAACGATGACCCGGACCAGTCGAATGTTGAAAAAATGGTCAATATTGATGAAATTTTAACATTTAATCTTTTGACTTTAAATGACGGTTGGATGTGAATTATTACTTTTTCAACTAAAATAAGTGTGTTTAAAGTCATTTCTGTGCCTGAAATTGGTCAAAATTGAAGATTTTGAGTAAGCAAAAGTCTGTAAAAATGGCAAATTTGGTCAATGTGAGGGTTTAAAAAGTGGTTATTCAATATGAGACCCAATCCAAAAGACATTTTGAATCATTTTTGACAGAGTCCAAAAAATCAATTTTCTGATGAAAAACGATGACCCCGGACCAGTCGAACATTAAAAAAATGGTCAATATTGATGAAATTTTAACATTTAATCTTTTGACTTTAAATGACGGTTGGATGTGAATTATTACTTTTTCAACTAAAATAAGTGTGTTTAAAGTCATTTCTGTGCCTGAAATTGGTCAAAATTGAAGATTTTGAGAAAGCAAAACTGTAAAAATGCCAATTTTGGTCACTGTGAGGGTTTAAAAAGTGGTTATTCAACATGAGGCCCGATCCAAATGACATTTTGAATAATTTTTGGTAGAGTCCAAAAAATCATTTTCTGATCGAAAACGATGACCCCGGACCAGTCGAACGTTGAAAAAATTGTCAATATTGATGAAATTTTAACATTTAATCTTTTGACTTTAAATTACGGTTGGATGTGAATTATTACTTTTTCAACTAAAATAAGTGTGTTTAAAGTCATTTCTGTGCCTGAAATTGGTCAAAATTGAAGATTTTGAGTAAGCAAAACTCTGTAAAAATGGCAATTTTGGTCACTGTGAGGGTTTAAAAAGTGGATATTCAACATGAGGCCCAATCCAAATAACATTTTGAATCATTTTTGGTAGAGTCCAAAAAATCAATTTTCTGATGAAAAACGATGACCCCGGACCAGTCGAACGTTGAAAAAATGGTCAATATTGATGAAATTTTAACATTTAATCTTTTGACTTAAAATGACGGTTGGATGTGAATTATTACTTTTTCAACTAAAATAAGTGTGTTTAAAGTCATTTCTGTGCCTGAAATTGGTCAAAATTGAAGATTTTGAGTATGCAAAACTCTGTAAAAATGGCAATTTTGGTCACTGTGAGGGTTTAAAAAGTGGTTATTCAACATGAGGCCCGATCCAAATGACATTTTGAATCATTTTTGGTGGAGTCCAAAAAATCAATTTTCTGATGAAAAACGATGACCCCGGACCAGTCGAACGTTGAAAAAATGGTCAATATTGATGAAATTTTAACATTTAATCTTTTGACTTAAAATGACGGTTGGATGTGAATTATTACTTTTTCAACAAAAATAAGTGTGTTTAAAGTCATTTCTGTGCCTGAAATTGGTCAAAATTGAAGATTTTGAGTAAGCAAAACTCTGCAAAAAGGGCAATTTTGGTCACTGTGAGGGTTTAAAAAGTGGATATTCAACATGAGGCCCAATCCAAATGACATTTTGAATCATTTTTGGTAGAGTCCAAAAAATCAATTTTCTGATGAAAAACGATGACCCCGGACCAGTCGAACGTTGAAAAAATGGTCAATATTGATGAAATTTTAACATTTAATCTTTTGACTTTAAATGACGGTTGGATGTGAATTATTACTTTTTCAACGAAAATAAGTGTGTTTAAAGTCATTTCTGTGCCTGAAATTGGTCAAAATTGAAAATTTTGAGTAAGCAAAACTCTGAAAAAATGGCAATTTTGGTCACTGTGAGGGTTTAAAAAGTGGTTATTCAACATGAGGCCCGATCCAAATGACATTTTGAATCATTTTTGGTAGAGTCCAAAAAATCCATTTTCTGATGAAAAACGATGACCCCGGGCCAGTCGAACGTTGAAAAAATGGTCAATATTGATGAAAATTTAACATTTAATCTTTTGAGTTTAAATGAAGGTTGGATGTGAATTATTACTTTTTCAACGAAAATAAGTGTGTTTAAAGTCATTTCTGTGCCTGAAATTGGTCAAAATTGAAAACTTTGAGTAAGCAAAACTCTGTAAAAATGGCAATTTTGGTCACTGTGAGGGTTTAAAAAGTGGTTATTCAACATGAGGCCCGATCCAAATGACATTTTGAATCATTTTTGGTAGAATCCAAAAAATCAATTTTCTGATGAAAAACGATGACCCGGACCAGTCGAATGTTGAAAAAATGGTCAATATTGATGAAATTTTAACATTTAATCTTTTGACTTTAAATGACGGTTGGATGTGAATTATTACTTTTTCAACTAAAATAAGTGTGTTTAAAGTCATTTCTGTGCCTGAAATTGGTCAAAATTGAAAATTTTGAGTAAGCAAAAGTCTGTAAAAATGGCAAATTTGGTCAATGTGAGGGTTTAAAAAGTGGTTATTCAATATGAGACCCGATCCAAAAGACATTTTGAATCATTTTTGACAGAGTCCAAAAAATCAATTTTCTGATGAAAAACGATGACCCCGGACCAGTCGAACATTGAAAAAATGGTCAATATTGATGAAATTTTAACATTTAATCTTTTGACTTTAAATGACGGTTGGATGTGAATTATTACTTTTTCAACTAAAATAAGTGTGTTTAAAGTCATTTCTGTGCCTGAAATTGGTCAAAATTGAAGATTTTGAGAAAGCAAAACTGTAAAAATGCCAATTTTGGTCACTGTGAGGGTTTAAAAAGTGGTTATTCAACATGAGGCCCGATCCAAATGACATTTTGAATAATTTTTGGTAGAGTCCAAAAAATCATTTTCTGATCGAAAACGATGACCCCGGACCAGTCGAACGTTGAAAAAATTGTCAATATTGATGAAATTTTAACATTTAATCTTTTGACTTTAAATTACGGTTGGATGTGAATTATTACTTTTTCAACTAAAATAAGTGTGTTTAAAGTCATTTCTGTGCCTGAAATTGGTCAAAATTGAAGATTTTGAGTAAGCAAAACTCTGTAAAAATGGCAATTTTGGTCACTGTGAGGGTTTAAAAAGTGGTTATTCAACATGAGGCCCGATCCAAATGACATTTTGAATCATTTTTGGTAGAGTCCAAAAAATCATTTTCTGATGGAA
The DNA here is from genome assembly GCF_964263255.1 of Lissotriton vulgaris. Classification (NCBI taxonomy): domain Eukaryota; kingdom Metazoa; phylum Chordata; class Amphibia; order Caudata; family Salamandridae; genus Lissotriton; species Lissotriton vulgaris. The sequence goes on from NW_028250174.1 coordinate 10,706, forward strand.
AACGATGACCCCGGACCAGTCGAACGTTGAAAAAATGGTCAATATTGATGAAATTTTAACATTTAATCTTTTGACTTTAAATGACGGTTGGATGTGAATTATTACTTTTTCAACGAAAATAAGTGTTTAAAGTCATTTCTGTGCCTGAAATTGGTCAAAATTGAAAATTTTGAGTAAGCAAAACTCTGAAAAAATGGCAATTTTGGTCACTGTGAGGGTTTAAAAAGTGGTTATTCAACATGAGGCCCGATCCAAATGACATTTTGAATCATTTTTGGTAGAATCCAAAAAATCAATTTTCTGATGAAAAACGATGACCCGGACCAGTCGAATGTTGAAAAAATGGTCAATATTGATGAAATTTTAACATTTAATCTTTTGACTTTAAATGACGGTTGGATGTGAATTATTACTTTTTCAACTAAAATAAGTGTGTTTAAAGTCATTTCTGTGCCTGAAATTGGTCAAAATTGAAGATTTTGAGAAAGCAAAACTGTATAAATGCCAATTTTGGTCACTGTGAGGGTTTAAAAAGTGGTTATTCAACATGAGGCCCGATCCAAATGACATTTTTTTTTTTTTTTTTTTTTTTTTTTTTTAAACCTTTATTTTATGAAATGCACAATACACAGCGTCTGCCTACAACCCCTTGAGGCCGGCCGCTATGACATATTAGAAAAGGATACAAGAAAAACCAATAGGCAGGACGCCGTTAAAGCAATCTCTGAGTGGGAAATGTCGGGTAGAACATAGAACAATAATATCAGGATAGGAAAAGGTTTAATTTTATGATTTTGTCGAGTACCTGTAGTAAAACTACGAAAAGAGTCGAAGCAAATCACTGAACAGGATAGACATCACCGCCAAAGGAGCACCCAGAAGGAGGAGTTATAGAGACAAGCATTTATAAGGAAACAGGAGGCCACCATCCAGGAACTAAGAGCAAACGCTACACCGCAGGATGATAGAACACAATAAACTCCCTACTATCATTGAACCCCGACCCCAAGGAACATAGAAGAGAAAGAAACCGAAGAAGAGAAGAGAAGGAAAGAAAAAGAGGGCCATAGAGACAAAGAAAAGACGTAGAACACATCCCATCCCCCCACCCTGCATACCAACGGAAGGCCACGGCCCACCCCCCCCCAATAGGCATGCCTGTCGCCCCAAAAGAACCCCAAGTGGGAAAAGAGAGTCCGGAGAGTGGGAAAGAACATCCCAGTCACCGACTCTCAGGGAAGGAAGGAGGAGGAAAGTATCGCATAATCCCGGCCTCCACCAGCCCCGTAAGCATCCCCCACCCTGAGTAACATCGGCACAAATGAAGTGGCAAGGAAAGCGGCAGGTGGGAAGACTCAATTCCAAACGTGCGTTCACAGAAGACCGGAGGAGGACCACAGTGATAAAACCAAAACTACAAGCACATATCACACCGGCCGCCCAATCCTAGACCCCGCCACCAACACAATACCTATATTCAATGACCCCGGCAGTCCATCAATATCCCAGCAGTACGTGCAAGATCAGTCCGAAAATAAGGGAGACAACCTCAACCTTGCCCCCTGCGATGCGAAGCAGTGACACAGTCTAGCCTCATGGTAGATTCCTTGGAAAATGGGAGCGAGCAGGGTGACCAACTCCATGCGGGGGGTTGTCCATCAAGGTCCATCCGAAACTCAGCCATGTAGGTGACGAAAGTACATGAACCACCCGGCAAGGGTAGTGACAGCAGCTGCAGAGGAATGTAGGAAGCATCTCCAATAGACCACAAAGGAGTGTCAAAACATGGCGTCCGTAAATAAGACCCCTTGCCCTGAATCGGCACACAGACATCTGACCGCTGCGTCTCCACCGCAGGCAGCGTTTCAAGGATATCGGGCTCACGTACCTTCCATTCCTCCGAGTACACCTGAGTAGGTGGGCCACAGAAGTCGGACACCAGATGTGGCGCAGTGTCCCGCACTCGTGAATGTTCCCAGTCTGATAGAGGCACAACGGAGAGGACAGCTTCCAGGCGGTGCCCAAGGACACAGGCGTTGTCACGGAAAGCAGTGCGAAAGGAATCCAGGGCTTCAAGAATGTCTGCAATCCGCACTGGTGCCGTAGGAGGGAAGGATGCAGCGGGTCCCTGTTTACGGGGCTCGAAAACTCGTGGCGGCCCCCCAGACTGAACATCTTTGTCTCCGTAGTGAAGCTGAGCACCTCGCCGGTGCCCCCTGCAGTATGGCCGGGCCGGGGGCACAAAGGAAACACAGACCATCGTGCCCTGTGCAGATGGATACGGAGCGTCGGCTGCGGCCGTGTCACCAGGCGCAAACCGGGATCGTGAAGGATAGATAGCAGTTGCTCTGTCCTCAAAATGGCTCCCGCCACATCACACAGCGAGGCAAGAGACGAACAAAGACAGCAACAAGTCTGAGCGGCGATACATTGTTGCGATCGCAGCCAGCGTGCCTCCCGTGGAAAGCGGAGCAAAGCGAGGCGGAATACAAAGTAGCAGGGAGGACCTGATTCAGCTGCCGCACTCTGTAGGCCGGCTCGGCCCCGTCTACTGTGGCCGCTGTTGTGGACGAAGGCAGTCGATCCCGGGGAACAAAGACCCTTCCGCGCCGGGCAGCGTCTGGGAGAAGGCGAGTACGCTACACCGCTTCCACCGCAGGGAGGCCATAGAGAGACACACCATCGGAGTCGGGGTCCTCTCCCATGCCCGAAAAGTCGACTCAGGAGCAGGATGGAAGTCAGGATAGGCAACGGGACGGGAGGAAAGTGGAAGGGTCGGCGGAGCCGAAGGACTAGGCGGCCATCATGGTTGCAGGCTAGGCTCCTCCTCCCCCCAAATGACATTTTGAATAATTTTTGGTAGAGTCCAAAAAATCATTTTCTGATCGAAAACGATGACCCGGACCAGTCGAACGTTGAAAAAATTGTCAATATTGATGAAATTTTAACATTTAATCTTTTGACTTTAAATTACGGTTGGATGTGAATTATTACTTTTTCAACTAAAATAAGTGTGTTTAAAGTCATTTCTGTGCCTGAAATTGGTCAAAATTGAAGATTTTGAGTAAGCAAAACTCTGTAAAAATGGCAATTTTGGTCACTGTGAGGGTTTAAAAAGTGGATATTCAACATGAGGCCCAATCCAAATAACATTTTGAATCATTTTTGGTAGAGTCCAAAAAATCATTTTTCTGATGAAAAACGATGACCCCGGACCAGTCGAACGTTGAAAAAATGGTCAATATTGATGAAATTTTAACATTTAATCTTTTGACTTAAAATGACGGTTGGATGTGAATTATTACTTTTTCAACTAAAATAAGTGTGTTTAAAGTCATTTCTGTGCCTGAAATTGGTCAAAATTGAAAACTTTGAGTAAGCAAAACTCTGTAAAAATGGCAATTTTGGTCACTGTGAGGGTTTAAAAAGTGGTTATTCAACATGAGGCCCGATCCAAATGACATTTTGAATCATTTTTGGTAGAATCCAAAAAATCAATTTTCTGATGAAAAACGATGACCCGGACCAGTCGAATGTTGAAAAAATGGTCAATATTGATGAAATTTTAACATTTAATCTTTTGACTTTAAATGACGGTTGGATGTGAATTATTACTTTTTCAACTAAAATAAGTGTGTTTAAAGTCATTTCTGTGCCTGAAATTGGTCAAAATTGAAAATTTTGAGTAAGCAAAAGTCTGTAAAAATGGCAAATTTGGTCAATGTGAGGGTTTAAAAAGTGGTTATTCAATATGAGACCCGATCCAAAAGACATTTTGAATCATTTTTGACAGAGTCCAAAAAATCAATTTTCTGATGAAAAACGATGACCCCGGACCAGTCGAACATTGAAAAAATGGTCAATATTGATGAAATTTTAACATTTAATCTTTTGACTTTAAATGACGGTTGGATGTGAATTATTACTTTTTCAACTAAAATAAGTGTGTTTAAAGTCATTTCTGTGCCTGAAATTGGTCAAAATTGAAGATTTTGAGAAAGCAAAACTGTAAAAATGCCAATTTTGGTCACTGTGAGGGTTTAAAAAGTGGTTATTCAACATGAGGCCCGATCCAAATGACATTTTGAATAATTTTTGGTAGAGTCCAAAAAATCATTTTCTGATCGAAAACGATGACCCCGGACCAGTCGAACGTTGAAAAAATTGTCAATATTGATGAAATTTTAACATTTAATCTTTTGACTTTAAATTACGGTTGGATGTGAATTATTACTTTTTCAACTAAAATAAGTGTGTTTAAAGTCATTTCTGTGCCTGAAATTGGTCAAAATTGAAGATTTTGAGTAAGCAAAACTCTGTAAAAATGGCAATTTTGGTCACTGTGAGGGTTTAAAAAGTGGTTATTCAACATGAGGCCCGATCCAAATGACATTTTGAATCATTTTTGGTAGAGTCCAAAAAATCATTTTCTGATGGAAAACGATGACCCCGGACCAGTCGAACGTTGAAAAAATGGTCAATATTGATGAAATTTTAACATTTAATCTTTTGACTTAAAATGACGGTTGGATGTGAATTATTACTTTTTCAACTAAAATAAGTGTGTTTAAAGTCATTTCTGTGCCTGAAATTGGTCAAAATTGAAGATTTTGAGTATGCAAAACTCTGTAAAAATGGCAATTTTGGTCACTGTGAGGGTTTAAAAAGTGGTTATTCAACATGAGGCCCGATCCAAATGACATTTTGAATCATTTTTGGTGGAGTCCAAAAAATCAATTTTCTGATGAAAAACGATGACCCCGGACCAGTCGAACGTTGAAAAAATGGTCAATATTGATGAAATTTTAACATTTAATCTTTTGACTTAAAATGACGGTTGGATGTGAATTATTACTTTTTCAACAAAAATAAGTGTGTTTAAAGTCATTTCTGTGCCTGAAATTGGTCAAAATTGAAGATTTTGAGTAAGCAAAACTCTGCAAAAAGGGCAATTTTGGTCACTGTGAGGGTTTAAAAAGTGGATATTCAACATGAGGCCCAATCCAAATGACATTTTGAATCATTTTTGGTAGAGTCCAAAAAATCAATTTTCTGATGAAAAACGATGACCCCGGACCAGTCGAACGTTGAAAAAATGGTCAATATTGATGAAATTTTAACATTTAATCTTTTGACTTTAAATGACGGTTGGATGTGAATTATTACTTTTTCAACTAAAATAAGTGTGTTTAAAGTCATTTCTGTGCCTGAAATTGGTCAAAATTGAAGATTTTGAGTATGCAAAACTCTGTAAAAATGGCAATTTTGGTCACTGTGAGGGTTTAAAAAGTGGTTATTCAACATGAGGCCCGATCCAAATGACATTTTGAATCATTTTTGGTGGAGTCCAAAAAATCCATTTTCTGATGAAAAACGATGACCCCGGGCCAGTCGAACGTTGAAAAAATGGTCAATATTGATGAAAATTTAACATTTAATCTTTTGAGTTTAAATGAAGGTTGGATGTGAATTATTACTTTTTCAACGAAAATAAGTGTGTTTAAAGTCATTTCTGTGCCTGAAATTGGTCAAAATTGAAAACTTTGAGTAAGCAAAACTCTGTAAAAATGGCAATTTTGGTCACTGTGAGGGTTTAAAAAGTGGTTATTCAACATGAGGCCCGATCCAAATGACATTTTGAATCATTTTTGGTAGAATCCAAAAAATCAATTTTCTGATGAAAAACGATGACCCGGACCAGTCGAATGTTGAAAAAATGGTCAATATTGATGAAATTTTAACATTTAATATTTTGACTTTAAATGACGGTTGGATGTGAATTATTACTTTTTCAACTAAAATAAGTGTGTTTAAAGTCATTTCTGTGCCTGAAATTGGTCAAAATTGAAAATTTTGAGTAAGCAAAAGTCTGTAAAAATGGCAAATTTGGTCAATGTGAGGGTTTAAAAAGTGGTTATTCAATATGAGACCCGATCCAAAAGACATTTTGAATCATTTTTGACAGAGTCCAAAAAATCAATTTTCTGATGAAAAACGATGACCCCGGACCAGTCGAACATTGAAAAAATGGTCAATATTGATGAAATTTTAACATTTAATCTTTTGACTTTAAATGACGGTTGGATGTGAATTATTACTTTTTCAACTAAAATAAGTGTGTTTAAAGTCATTTCTGTGCCTGAAATTGGTCAAAATTGAAGATTTTGAGAAAGCAAAACTGTAAAAATGCCAATTTTGGTCACTGTGAGGGTTTAAAAAGTGGTTATTCAACATGAGGCCCGATCCAAATGACATTTTGAATAATTTTTGGTAGAGGCCAAAAAATCATTTTCTGATCGAAAACGATGACCCCGGACCAGTCGAACGTTGAAAAAATGGTCAATATTGATGAAATTTTAACATTTAATCTTTTGACTTTAAATGAAGGTTGGATGTGAGTTATTACTTTTTCAACTAAAATAAGTGTGTTTAAAGTCATTTCTGTGCCTGAAATTGGTCAAAATTGAAGATTTTGAGTAAGCAAAACTCTGTAAAAATGCCAATTTTGGTCACTGTGAGGGTTTAAAAAGTGGTTATTCAACATGAGGCCCGATCCAAATGACATTTTGAATCATTTTTGGTAGAGTCCAAAAAATCATTTTCTGATGGAAAACGATGACCCCGGACCAGTCGAACGTTGAAAAAATGGTCAATATTGATGAAATTTTAACATTTAATCTTTTGACTTTAAATGACGGTTGGATGTGAATTATTACTTTTTCAACGAAAATAAGTGTGTTTAAAGTCATTTCTGTGCCTGAAATTGGTCAAAATTGAAAATTTTGAGTAAGCAAAACTCTGAAAAAATGGCAATTTTGGTCACTGTGAGGGTTTAAAAAGTGGTTATTCAACATGAGGCCCGATCCAAATGACATTTTGAATCATTTTTGGTAGAGTCCAAAAAATCCATTTTCTGATGAAAAACGATGACCCCGGACCAGTCGAACGTTGAAAAAATTGTCAATATTGATGAAATTTTAACATTTAATCTTTTGAGTTTAAATGAAGGTTGGATGTGAGTTATTACTTTTTCAACTAAAATAAGTGTGTTTAAAGTAATTTCTGTGCCTGAAATTGGTCAAAATTGAAGATTTTGAGTAAGCAAAACTCTGTAAAAATGGCAATTTTGGTCACTGTGAGGGTTTAAAAAGTGGGTATTCAACATGAGGCCCGATCCAAATGACATTTTGAATCATTTTTGGTAGAATCCAAAAAATCAATTTTCTGATGAAAAACGATGACCCCGGACCAGTCGAATGTTGAAAAAATTGTCAATATTGATGAAATTTTAACATTTAATCTTTTGACTTTAAATGACGGTTGGATGTGAATTATTACTTTTTCAACTAAAATAAGTGTGTTTAAAGTCATTTCTGTGCCTGAAATTGGTCAAAATTGAAGATTTTGAGTAAGCAAAAGTCTGTAAAAATGGCAAATTTGGTCAATGTGAGGGTTTAAAAAGTGGTTATTCAATATGAGACCCGATCCAAAAGACATTTTGAATCATTTTTGACAGAGTCCAAAAAATCAATTTTCTGATGAAAAACGATGACCCCGGACCAGTCGAACGTTGAAAAAATGGTCAATATTGATGAAATTTTAACATTTAATCTTTTGACTTAAAATGACGGTTGGATGTGAATTATTACTTTTTCAACTAAAATAAGTGTGTTTAAAGTCATTTCTGTGCCTGAAATTGGTCAAAATTGAAGATTTTGAGTAAGCAAACCTCTGTAAAAATGGCAATTTTGGTCACTGTGAGGGTTTAAAAAGTGGTTATTCAACATGAGGCCCGATCCAAATGACATTTTGAATCATTTTTGGTGGAGTCCAAAAAATCAATTTTCTGATGAAAAACGATGACCCCAGACCAGTCGAACGTTGAAAAAATGGTCAATATTGATGAAATTTTAACATTTAATCTTTTGAGTTTAAATGAAGGTTGGATGTGAGTTATTACTTTTTCAACTAAAATAAGTGTGTTTAAAGTCATTTCTGTGCCTGAAATTGGTAAAAATTGAAGATTTTGAGTAAGCAAAACTCTGTAAAAATGGCAATTTTGGTCACTGTGAGGGTTTAAAAAGTGGTTATTCAACATGAGGCCCGATCCAAATGACATTTTGAATCATTTTTGGTAGAGTCCAAAAAATCCATTTTCTGATGAAAAACGTTGACCCCGGACCAGTCGAACGTTGAAAAAATGGTCAATATTGATGAAATTTTAACATTTAATCTTTTGAGTTTAAATGAAGGTTGGATGTGAATTATTACTTTTTCAACGAAAATAAGTGTGTTTAAAGTCATTTCTGTGCCTGAAATTGGTCATAATTGAAAATTTTGAGTAAGCAAAACTCTGTAAAAATGGCAATTTTGGTCACTGTGAGGGTTTAAAAAGTGGTTATTCAACATGAGGCCCGATCCAAATGACATTTTGAATCATTTTTGGTAGAATCCAAAAAATCAATTTTCTGATGAAAAACGATGACCCGGACCAGTCGAATGTTGAAAAAATGGTCAATATTGATGAAATTTTAACATTTAATCTTTTGACTTTAAATGACGGTTGGATGTGAATTATTACTTTTTCAACTAAAATAAGTGTGTTTAAAGTCATTTCTGTGCCTGAAATTGGTCAAAATTGAAGATTTTGAGTAAGCAAAAGTCTGTAAAAATGGCAAATTTGGTCAATGTGAGGGTTTAAAAAGTGGTTATTCAATATGAGACCCAATCCAAAAGACATTTTGAATCATTTTTGACAGAGTCCAAAAAATCAATTTTCTGATGAAAAACGATGACCCCGGACCAGTCGAACATTGAAAAAATGGTCAATATTGATGAAATTTTAACATTTAATCTTTTGACTTTAAATGACGGTTGGATGTGAATTATTACTTTTTCAACTAAAATAAGTGTGTTTAAAGTCATTTCTGTGCCTGAAATTGGTCAAAATTGAAGATTTTGAGAAAGCAAAACTGTAAAAATGCCAATTTTGGTCACTGTGAGGGTTTAAAAAGTGGTTATTCAACATGAGGCCCGATCCAAATGACATTTTGAATAATTTTTGGTAGAGTCCAAAAAATCATTTTCTGATCGAAAACGATGACCCCGGACCAGTCGAACGTTGAAAAAATTGTCAATATTGATGAAATTTTAACATTTAATCTTTTGACTTTAAATTACGGTTGGATGTGAATTATTACTTTTTCAACTAAAATAAGTGTGTTTAAAGTCATTTCTGTGCCTGAAATTGGTCAAAATTGAAGATTTTGAGTAAGCAAAACTCTGTAAAAATGGCAATTTTGGTCACTGTGAGGGTTTAAAAAGTGGATATTCAACATGAGGCCCAATCCAAATAACATTTTGAATCATTTTTGGTAGAGTCCAAAAAATCAATTTTCTGATGAAAAACGATGACCCCGGACCAGTCGAACGTTGAAAAAATGGTCAATATTGATGAAATTTTAACATTTAATCTTTTGACTTAAAATGACGGTTGGATGTGAATTATTACTTTTTCAACTAAAATAAGTGTGTTTAAAGTCATTTCTGTGCCTGAAATTGGTCAAAATTGAAGATTTTGAGTATGCAAAACTCTGTAAAAATGGCAATTTTGGTCACTGTGAGGGTTTAAAAAGTGGTTATTCAACATGAGGCCCGATCCAAATGACATTTTGAATCATTTTTGGTGGAGTCCAAAAAATCAATTTTCTGATGAAAAACGATGACCCCGGACCAGTCGAACGTTGAAAAAATGGTCAATATTGATGAAATTTTAACATTTAATCTTTTGACTTAAAATGACGGTTGGATGTGAATTATTACTTTTTCAACAAAAATAAGTGTGTTTAAAGTCATTTCTGTGCCTGAAATTGGTCAAAATTGAAGATTTTGAGTAAGCAAAACTCTGCAAAAAGGGGCAATTTTGGTCACTGTGAGGGTTTAAAAAGTGGATATTCAACATGAGGCCCAATCCAAATGACATTTTGAATCATTTTTGGTAGAGTCCAAAAAATCAATTTTCTGATGAAAAACGATGACCCCGGACCAGTTGAACGTTGAAAAAATGGTCAATATTGATGAAATTTTAACATTTAATCTTTTGACTTTAAATGACGGTTGGATGTGAATTATTACTTTTTCAACGAAAATAAGTGTGTTTAAAGTCATTTCTGTGCCTGAAATTGGTCAAAATTGAAAATTTTGAGTAAGCAAAACTCTGAAAAAATGGCAATTTTGGTCACTGTGAGGGTTTGAAAAGTGGTTATTCAACATGAGGCCCGATCCAAATGACATTTTGAATCATTTTTGGTAGAGTCCAAAAAATCCATTTTCTGATGAAAAACGATGACCCCGGGCCAGTCGAACGTTGAAAAAATGGTCAATATTGATGAAAATTTAACATTTAATCTTTTGAGTTTAAATGAAGGTTGGATGTGAATTATTACTTTTTCAACGAAAATAAGTGTGTTTAAAGTCATTTCTGTGCCTGAAATTGGTCAAAATTGAAAACTTTGAGTAAGCAAAACTCTGTAAAAATGGCAATTTTGGTCACTGTGAGGGTTTAAAAAGTGGTTATTCAACATGAGGCCCGATCCAAATGACATTTTGAATCATTTTTGGTAGAATCCAAAAAATCAATTTTCTGATGAAAAACGATGACCCGGACCAGTCGAATGTTGAAAAAATGGTCAATATTGATGAAATTTTAACATTTAATCTTTTGACTTTAAATGACGGTTGGATGTGAATTATTACTTTTTCAACTAAAATAAGTGTGTTTAAAGTCATTTCTGTGCCTGAAATTGGTCAAAATTGAAAATTTTGAGTAAGCAAAAGTCTGTAAAAATGGCAAATTTGGTCAATGTGAGGGTTTAAAAAGTGGTTATTCAATATGAGACCCGATCCAAAAGACATTTTGAATCATTTTTGACAGAGTCCAAAAAATCAATTTTCTGATGAAAAACGATGACCCCGGACCAGTCGAACATTGAAAAAATGGTCAATATTGATGAAATTTTAACATTTAATCTTTTGACTTTAAATGACGGTTGGATGTGAATTATTACTTTTTCAACTAAAATAAGTGTGTTTAAAGTCATTTCTGTGCCTGAAATTGGTCAAAATTGAAGATTTTGAGAAAGCAAAACTGTAAAATGCCAATTTTGGTCACTGTGAGGGTTTAAAAAGTGGTTATTCAACATGAGGCCCGATCCAAATGACATTTTGAATAATTTTTGGTAGAGTCCAAAAAATCATTTTCTGATCGAAAACGATGACCCCGGACCAGTCGAACGTTGAAAAAATTGTCAATATTGATGAAATTTTAACATTTAATCTTTTGACTTTAAATTACGGTTGGATGTGAATTATTACTTTTTCAACTAAAATAAGTGTGTTTAAAGTCATTTCTGTGCCTGAAATTGGTCAAAATTGAAGATTTTGAGTAAGCAAAACTCTGTAAAAATGGCAATTTTGGTCACTGTGAGGGTTTAAAAAGTGGTTATTCAACATGAGGCCCGATCCAAATGACATTTTGAATCATTTTTGGTAGAGTCCAAAAAATCATTTTCTGATGGAAAACGATGACCCCGGACCAGTCGAACGTTGAAAAAATGGTCAATATTGATGAAATTTTAACATTTAATCTTTTGACTTTAAATGACGGTTGGATGTGAATTATTACTTTTTCAACGAAAATAAGTGTGTTTAAAGTCATTTCTGTGCCTGAAATTGGTCAAAATTGAAAATTTTGAGTAAGCAAAACTCTGAAAAAATGGCAATTTTGGTCACTGTGAGGGTTTAAAAAGTGGTTATTCAACATGAGGCCCGATCCAAATGACATTTTGAATCATTTTTGGTAGAGTCCAAAAAATCCATTTTCTGATGAAAAACGATGACCCCGGACCAGTCGAACGTTGAAAAGATTGTCAATATTGATGAAATTTTAACATTTAATCTTTTGAGTTTAAATGAAGGTTGGATGTGAGTTATTACTTTTTCAACTAAAATAAGTGTGTTTAAAGTAATTTCTGTGCCTGAAATTGGTCAAAATTGAAGATTTTGAGTAAGCAAAACTCTGTAAAAATGGCAATTTTGGTCACTGTGAGGGTTTAAAAAGTGGGTATTCAACATGAGGCCCGATCCAAATGACATTTTGAATCATTTTTGGTAGAATCCAAAAAATCAATTTTCTGATGAAAAACGATGACCCCGGACCAGTCGAATGTTGAAAAAATGGTCAATATTGATGAAATTTTAACATTTAATCTTTTGACTTTAAATGACGGTTGGATGTGAATTATTACTTTTTCAACTAAAATAAGTGTGTTTAAAGTCATTTCTGTGCCTGAAATTGGTCAAAATTGAAGATTTTGAGTAAGCAAAAGTCTGTAAAAATGGCAAATTTGGTCAATGTGAGGGTTTAAAAAGTGGTTATTCAATATGAGACCCGATCCAAAAGACATTTTGAATCATTTTTGACAGAGTCCAAAAAATCAATTTTGTGATGAAAAACGATGACCCCGGACCAGTCGAACGTTGAAAAAATGGTCAATATTGATGAAATTTTAACATTTAATCTTTTGACTTAAAATGACGGTTGGATGTGAATTATTACTTTTTCAACTAAAATAAGTGTGTTTAAAGTCATTTCTGTGCCTGAAATTGGTCAAAATTGAAGATTTTGAGTAAGCAAAACTCTGTAAAAATGGCAATTTTGGTCACTGTGAGGGTTTAAAAAGTGGTTATTCAACATGAGGCCCGATCCAAATGACATTTTGAATCATTTTTGGTGGAGTCCAAAAAATCAATTTTCTGATGAAAAACGATGACCCCGGACCAGTCGAACGTTGAAAAAATTGTCAATATTGATGAAATTTTAACATTTAATCTTTTGAGTTTAAATGAAGGTTGGATGTGAGTTATTACTTTTTCAACTAAAATAAGTGTGTTTAAAGTCATTTCTGTGCCTGAAATTGGTCAAAATTGAAGATTTTGAGTAAGCAAAACTCTGTAAAAATGGCAATTTTGGTCACTGTGAGGGTTTAAAAAGTGGTTATTCAACATGAGGCCCGATCCAAATGACATTTTGAATCATTTTTGGTAGAGTCCAAAAAATCATTTTCTGATGGAAAACGATGACCCCGGACCAGTCGAACGTTGAAAAAATGGTCAATATTGATGAAATTTTAACATTTAATCTTTTGACTTTAAATGACGGTTGGATGTGAATTATTACTTTTTCAACGAAAATAAGTGTGTTTAAAGTCATTTCTGTGCCTGAAATTGGTCAAAAT